>NW_007251115.1:378564-379018 GCF_000164805.1 Carlito syrichta | reverse complement strand
TGAAAGAAAGAAAGAAAGAAAGAAAGAAAGAAAGAAAGAAAGAAAGAAAGAAAGGAGGAAGGAAAGAAAAGAAAGAAGTGAGGAAGGGAAGGATGGAGGGAGAGATGGAGAGAGGGAGGGAGGGTGGGAGGGAGAGAGAGATAGAAAGAATGCCACCAGGCCATTTCTGAAGGCATCTTGGAGAAAAGTCAGATTGAGTTTCATGAGTGGGATTAGACATTTGAATTGCACGTGGAGAACAGAATCTGACAGAAGAGTTAAGAAACCTCCCAAACATTGGTGGAGAGGGACAAAATCAGCACGAGAGACTCATGCTCTCCTTTGCTTCGACTGGGGTCTGGCAGTGATAGAATCTGCTCTACAGTCATCAGTCAAGTCGGGGAAGAGCCTTTCTCAGCAACTGAAGGAGAACACTGTGCATCCTCTGAGAACTTTAGGAGACATCCCCTGGAGT
>NW_007251115.1:377393-378544 GCF_000164805.1 Carlito syrichta | reverse complement strand
TTATTTTTTATTTTTGAGTTGGAGTCTCACTCTGTCCCCCAGACTGGAGTGCAGTGGCCGGGAGAGGCCACTGCACTCCAGCTCCAGTCTGGGCGACAGAGAGAGACTCCAACTCAAAAAATTAAAATTAAAATTTAAAAATAAAAGGAATGTTAGAAACTGGGGCAACCCCTTCGGGTCCTCTCCCACTGTGGGAGCTTTTCTGTCCTCTCAATAAATCCTTTTTCAGGAAGGAAGGAAGGAAGGAAGGAAGGAAGGAAGGAAGGAAGGAAGGAAGGAAGGAAGGAAGGAAGGAAGGAAGGAAAGGTTAGAAACCAGGAAGAATGTATGGGTCAGTTGCAACTCAGCTCGGCTCTTACCTGTTCTGTGTGAATAACATTTAGTTTGGCAGGTGGATATACGTTAACATGCTTTATTGGGAAGAGCAGCACACGAGGAGTGCCCATGAGCTTCTGAGATCTCACATGTCCCCAGCAAAATTCCCAAGGTGGGCCAGCAGTTTACCCTACCTTGTGGGAGTCTTCCAGAGTCAGAATTAAATGAGATAATATAAAGTAAACTACTTTGACCGGGCATGGTGGCATACACCTGTAATCCCAGCACTTTGGGAGGCCAAGGTAGGAGGATTGCCGGAGCCCAGGAGTTCAAGACCAGCCTGGGCAACATAGCAAGACCTTGTCTCTACAAAACATCAAAAATTAGCCTGGCATGGTGGCACACACCTGTAGTCCCAGCTACTCCTGGATGGCAGAGTGCAAAGACTAATACTTTTTTTTTTTAAGGTTCTTTGAGAACCTTTTCTCCTGTCATTCTTTTGTCTTGTCCTTTTTCAACATCAGAGAATGAGTCGCAATTCCTAAAGCCACTTCCATCCCCAACTCCTACTCCCTTTCCTCCGCTAACCCAGTCCCATTCCATCTGCCACTAGGACTTTGACAAAATTCAAAGTAGGGAAATTGTTCTTTGTCATTTCTTGTGCAGAACATAAACTTGATTTTCGCTAAGGTTCACAAATGTTACTACGCTGTCCTTGTCTTGGGTGTCACCCATTAATTAATGGAGATTTTGGAGCTAGGATTAATAGGGCTAGATTTGGAGGCAGGCGGGTCTTCATAACGCCCTGGTGCTCCACCACCACCAGTCCTGCTTGA
>NW_007251115.1:374311-377373 GCF_000164805.1 Carlito syrichta | reverse complement strand
ACACCAGTAGTCCCAGCTACTCCGGATATCAAGGCTGCAGTTGAAATGTGACCATGCCACTCCACTACTCCTGGATGGCAGAGTGCAAAGACTAATACTTTTTTTTTTTAAGGTTCTTTGAGAACCTTTTCTCCTGTCATTCTTTTGTCTTGTCCTTTTTCAACATCAGAGAATGAGTCGCAATTCCTAAAGCCACTTCCATCCCCAACTCCTACTCCCTTTCCTCCGCTAACCCAGTCCCATTCCATCTGCCACTAGGACTTTGACAAAATTCAAAGTAGGGAAATTGTTCTTTGTCATTTCTTGTGCAGAACATAAACTTGATTTTCGCTAAGGTTCACAAATGTTACTACGCTGTCCTTGTCTTGGGTGTCACCCATTAATTAATGGAGATTTTGGAGCTAGGATTAATAGGGCTAGATTTGGAGGCAGGCGGGTCTTCATAACGCCCTGGTGCTCCACCACCACCAGTCCTGCTTGAGCCTTTCCCTTTACGCCTTAGAATGTTCCCGGTGCTTTCCATGATGGAGGGAAAAGGAGGCCACTTTCTCTCCTCCTTCATTTCTTTTGAGTGTGAAAGCTCCTTTCAGCAAAAGCAAGAGCTCCTCTCAGTTATTCTTCATCTATGGGCAAGGGATGATCATAATTATTCTTTATCCTGAAAAGTTGTTTAAATTTATTTTCCTTTGACAAATGAACATATTTTTAAGTAAAATAGTCATGGTAGAAAATTCAAGAATGATCACCATTGACCCAACTTTCTCCAGTCTTTTATTGTGCAGTTATTAGTAGCAGAGTTGAAGGCAATACAAGATCACACTTTACATCTAGGATTTCTCCTGCAGATACTCGGGACTTGAGAGTCCCTGTTCGTGATCTCTGGCATTTAGGAGAGAACAATTTGATCAACATTTTGCTCATGAAAACTTTTTTTCCTCCTTGGACACTAAAAGGCCTTCAGTCAGGAAGAAAGCAATGGAGGCCCTTGAAGAGGTGGTATTTCCCCCCACTTCTCATCCCCTTCTGTGGAGTTATGGAGGAAAGGGCAGACATGGGAATCCTCTCACCTGCCCACCAAACTCACTCTTCCTCCTCTGCTCCATTTCTGAGTCTGATGCTGTCCACTCATTCAACCTCTGAGTCAATTTCAATTTCTCTTTCATTCTCATTGCTCAAGCCAATGTCAGGTACCTCTTCAGAGAACCATCTCAATCCAGGCAAACACTGTTGTTCTGACTCTTGTTATCTTTGCCTGGACTATTGCAGTAACATATCATTGGTTTCTCCACCTAGAGACTCTGTCCTTGCTAGTCTTACATTACACTCCAGAAGATGAAACTTCTTACCTCAGATCACATTATTAAGATACAGGATCGTGTTCTTCACCTGATGGCCTGTCAGGTGAAGGACATTTTCTTCTATTCTGGGTAAATTTGTCTTTAAGAACAATCAGGAATAAGTATTAATTTTATTAAATTTGATTTTTAGTATCTTAAGTTTATCATGTGGAATGCTTATTGCCCCTGCTGATATGTTATATCAGAGTAACATAGTTTCCATTTTTCATTTTTATGCCATTTTAACCCTCCTGAGATAAACCCTTCTTCATGGTGATGGTAAATAATTGTTTTAAATTGAATTCAATTTGCTAGTATTTTATTTAGGATTTTCACAGCTGTAATTCTCAATAATTAGGCTTGTGCAATAGCAGTGATTTTCAAACAGCAAGTTGCAGAGCTCTCAGTTTGCACAGAACCCCGATTGTGGTTGGCAGTTGGGGTGGGGGGTGTCGTGATGGAAGGAGAGAGACAGAGAGAGAAAGCAGGCATGTGAGTATAAGTTCCTCACTGCCTCAGCCAGAAGCAGTCTCTTACACACTGGGGTACCATATGCAGTTTTCAGTATTGACACCATCTGAGTAAAATAAATTGAATGGTTTTCTATCTCTTCATATACCCCCAAAACACCTTAAATAACACGGTAAGTTATCTGTTCTTTAAAACTATGTAAATGCAGACCCTTTTGTGGGGGGCAGTGATTTTTGATAGTATTTTTAATTGAGATTTTAACTAAGATAATTGCAGCTTCACAGCAGTTGTAAGAAATCACACAGAGAGGTCCCTTATATACTTGGCTCAGTTTTCACCAATGGCAACATTTTGCAAAACTATAGTATAATATTTGATCCAGGATATTGACATTAATACAATCTATCAATTCAGATTGCTACAATCTGAAGTCTTATTCAGATGTTCCCCAGTTTTACTTATACTTATTTGTGCATACGTGTTTGTGTGTGTGCGTGCCAGTGTGTGTGTAAATTTTATAGAGTTTTATCACATGTGTAAGCTCATGTGTCCACCACTCTAGTCAAGATACTCAATAGTTCCAACACCACAAACACCCCTCATGTTATCTTTTTATAATCACACCCACCCCCTACCAAAACCCTTCTCCCATCTCTAATTCCTGGAAATCACTCATTTGTTTTCCATTTCTAAATTGTTGTCATTTCAAAATGTTATATAAATGAAATTATACAGCAACTGATTTTAGGGGACTGGTTTTTTTCACTCTGCATAATTCCCTGGATATTCCTTCAAGTCGAGGCATGTATCAATAAGTTGTTTCTTTGATTGCTGAGTAGTTGTCTGTGGGTATGGAGGTACCACAGTTTGTTTAACCATTCAGTTGTTTAAGAAAACCTGGGGTATTTACAGTTTGGAGCTATTACAAATAAAGCCACTACAAACATTTGTGTAGAGATTTTTGTAAAAACAGAAGTTTTCATTTATCCAGGATAAATGCCCAATAATGTAACTGCTGACTTGTATGGTAAGTACGTATTTCATTTCATAAGAAACTGCTACATTGCTTCCAAAGTGATAGTACCATTTTACATTCTCACCAGTGAATGTAGGAGTGATTCAGTCTCTGCATTTTCTTGCCAGCATTTGCTGTTAGTCTTCTGTATCCATGGGTCCTGCAACCATGGAGTCAACCAACTATGGATCAGAAATATATATATATATATATATATTTTTTTTTTTTTTTTTTTGAGT
>NW_007251115.1:361133-374291 GCF_000164805.1 Carlito syrichta | reverse complement strand
TTTTTTGAGTCAGAGTCTCACTCCATCACCCAGGCTGGAGTGTAGTGGCACGCTCACAGCCACTCCAACATTGATCTGCTGGGCTCCAGCGATCCTTCCCCTCAGCCTTCCAAATAGCTGGAACTACAAGTGCACTCTACCACACCCAGCTAATTTCTTGATTTATTGTAGATACGAGGTCTCATCATGTTGCCTGGACTGGTCTCAAACCCGCGGGCTCAGGCAATCCTCTTGCCTTGGCCTCCCAAAGTGCTGGAATTACAGGCTTGAGCCACCGTGCTTAGCCAGAAATATATATATTTTTAATGGGTGGTTGTATCTGTATTGAAGACGTACAAATATTTTGTCATTACTGTATTCCCTAGACAATACAGTATAGCCACCATGTGCACAGTATTTTACTGTATTCCCTAGACAATACAGTATAGCCACTGTATTCCCTAGACAATACAGTATAGCCACCATGTGCACATTGTATTAGGTGTTATAAGTAACCTAGAGATGGTTTAAAATATATGAAAAGAGCCTGGCTTGGTGGCTCAGCCTGTAATCCCGCGCCTTTGGGAGGCTGAGGTGAGTGGATTGCCTGAGCCCGCGGGTTCGAGACCTGCCTGGGCAGGCGAGACATCATCTCTACAATAGATCAAAAAATCAGCCGGGCGTGGTAGCGCGCGCCTGTAGTTCCGACTACTTGGAAGGCTGAGGTGGAAGGATCGCTGGAGCCCAGCAGGTCAAGGCTGCAGTGCGGCCACTGCACTCCAGTCTGGGCGACAGAGTGAGACTCCAACTCAAAAAAAAAAAAAAAAAAAAAAAAAAAATATATATATATATATATATATATATATATGCAGATACTATACCGTTTAATATCAGGACTTGAGCATTCGTGAATTCTGGTATCTGCAGGTGCACGGGGGATGAGGCCTGGAATCAAGGATCACCGGATACCATGGATACTGAGGGATAACTGTATAGTGATATCCTATTGTGTGGTTTCAACTCACATTTTCCTGGTGACTAAAGATGTTGAACATCTTTCCATGTGCTTATTTTGTCATCCTATATCTTTTTCAAAAACGTGTTCCTGTCATTTATCCATTTTCTAATTGGATGGTATGTTTGTTTTTGCTGTTGTTTTATTATTGAGATTTGAGTGTTCAGGGGTGTACTTTTATCCTTAGGAAATACAGTCCAAAATCCCCAGTGGATGCCTGAAACCACAAATAATACTGAGCCCTGTATACACTGTTTTTTCTCCTAAGCATACCTACCTATGGTAAAGTGTAATTTGTAAATTAGGCACAGTACACAGTCAACAACAATAATTAATAATTAAGTTATTATTAGTAACGTATGATTAGGTAAAATAAGGGCTACTTGAATACAAGCACCGTAATACCACAACAGTCAATCTGAAAATTGAGATGGCTACTAAGTGACCACCAGGCAGGTGGTGTGGACAGTGTGGATGCACTGGACAGAGGAGCGATTCATGTCCCAAAGGAGTGGAGAGGTATAGCAAGAGATTTCATCCTGCTCCTGAGTACAGCACACAACTTAGAACCTGTGAATTGTTTATTTCTGGAATACTCCATTGAATAGTTTCAGACCACAGTTGCTTGCAGGTAACCGAAACCTCAGAAAGTGAAACCACAGATATGGGGATGCTGCTGCATATTCCAGATACTAGTCCTTTGTTGGATATGTGGTTTGCAAATATTTTCTCCCAGTGTGTAACTTGTCTTCATTATCTTCACGTGTACTTTTATGGAACAAAAATTTTTAATTTTGATGAAGTCCAATTTATCATTTTTAAAAATTTTATGGAACATGCTTCTTGTGTGAAATCTAAAGACTCTGACTAGCCCTAAATCGTGAAAAATGTTGCCTTAAAAAAAATTTATCATTTAGGCTGGGCGCAGTGGTTCACGCCTATAATCCCAACACTCTGGGAAACTGAGGCAAGAGGATGGATTCAGCCCAGGACTTTGAGACCAGCCTGGACAACATAGCAAGATCTCATATCTAAAAAAGATAAAAATAAAAATAAATAAAATAAATTAGCCAGGTACAGTGACTGTAGTCCCAGCTGAGGCTGAAGGATTGCCTAGGAGGTAGGCTATGGTAAACCATGATTGTACCACTGCACTCCAGTCTGGATGACAGTGAAACCCCCAACTCAAAAAAATAAAATAACTTATAGTTTTACAATTATATTTAAGTCTATGGCCCATTTTGTACTTTAAAATTAATATTATTTTAAATTGACAAGTCATAACTATATACATTTATGGAGTACAGTATAATGTTTTGATTTATGTGTACAATGTGGAATGATTAAAGCAATGTAACTAACATATTCATCACTTAATTTACCATTGTTTGTGGTAAGACATTTGAAATTTACTCTCAGTTATTTTGAAATCTACAATACATCATTATTAACTATTGTCATTCTTCAGTGCAATACATCTCAAAAACTTATTCTTCCTGGTCTATGATTCATTTTGAGTAAATATTTGTATGAGATGTGAGATTTAGACCAAAACTGGCTATTGTTTTTTTTTTTTTTCATAGGTGTCCAATTGCTTCAGCACTATTTTTGAAAAAGCTATTCTTGCTCCATTGAATTGCTTTTGTACTTTTGTCAGAAAGCAGTTGAGCATATTTGTATGAGCCTATTTCTGGGGTCCCTGTTCTATTCCGTTGATCTATGTGTCTATCCCTCTACCAATACAACAGTCTGATCACTCTAGCTACATAAAAATTCTTGAAATCTCATGAGTTGATTTCTCCCACTTTATTCTTTCTCTCCAAATTTATTTTGGTTACTCTAGTTTTTTTGTCTTGGTTTGGTTCTGAGTTTTTTTGGGGGGGAGGGGTGCCTTTCTATATAAAGTTTAGAATAGCTTATCTATGTCTACCAAGATCCTTGTTGAGATATTGACCAGAATTATATTAAACCTATCAATCAATTTGGGGAGAATTGGCATCTCTACTCTGTTGAGTCTTCCAGTAAATGAACACAGTATGTTTCTCCATGTATGTAGATATTTTTTTATTTTTTTCAGCATTTTGCAATTTTTAGGATAAACATCCTGCAGATGTTTTGTTAAGTGCATATGTATATTATTTTCTTTGGAGTGACTGTAAATGGTATTGGTTTTATTTTTTATTTCAATAGCTTTAAGGGGTGCAAATGATTTTCAGTTATATGAATGCACTGTATAATGGTAAAAAAGTCTGGGCTTTAAGTGTACCCTCTACCCTCACCTATACACATTGTACCTGACTGGTGATTTTTTTCATCCTTGTGCCCTTTTCACCCTCCCTCTTCTGAGTCTTCAATGTCCAGTCCATTTTGCCATTCTATATGCCCTTGCATTTCCTTAGTTTAGCTCTATGCGAAAACATGTCAAGTTTAGTTTTCCATTTCTGAGTTACCTCACCTAGGATGATGGTCTCCAATTCCATCCAAATTTCTGCAAAAGACATTATTTCATTCTTTTGTATAGCTGAATAGTATTCCATCAGGTGTGTGTGTGTGTGTATGTGTGTGTGTGTGTCACATTTTTATTATTCACAAGCTCTTAAGTTAATGGTTGTCTAATTTCAGTTTCCTCATGGTCATTGTTATTGTAGAGAAATACAGCTTGTGAGTGTTTGTGTTGATCTATATCTATGATCTTGCTGAACATTAATAGTTCTCAGAGGTACTTGCTTTTTTAAAAATCCTTGGGATTTTGCTTCGTTTTGAGACAGGGTTTCACTCTGTCACTCAGGCTGGAGTACAGTGACAAAATCGTGGCCCACCATTGTCTTGACCTTCTGGGCTTAGGTGATCCTTCCACCTGAGCCTCTCAAGTCGCTGAGACTACAGGTGCACGCCACCATATCTGGCTAATTTTTTTTTTTTTGTAGAGATGAGATCTTGTTATATTGCCCAGACTGGTCTCAAACCCCTGGGCTCAAGCAATCTTTCCACGTCGGTCTCCAAAATTGCTAGGTGTGCTACTGTGCTCAACCAGAATTTTTAAACGTAGACAATCATGTCATCTGCAAACAGAGATAGTTTTATTCTTCCTTTTAATCTGTGTGTCTTGTATTTATTTTTTCTTGGCTATGTACAGTGGCTAGAACCTCCAACACTATGCTGAATAAGAGTGATGATCCATGCCTCATTCCTACTCTTAGAAGGAAAGCAGTTAGTCTTTTACCATTAATTATAATGTTAGCTGTAAGATTTTGAAGATACTCTTTATCAATTTGTGGTAATTTCCCTCTACTCCTAACTGTCTGATAGTTTTGATTACAAATGCCTGTTGAATTTTGTTCAATGCTTTCTATGTGTCAATTGATACGATTTTTCTTTTCTTTTTTTTTTGAGTTGGAGTCTCACTCTGTCACCCAGACTGGAGTGCAGTGGCATGCTCCCAGCCACCGCAGCCTCAATCTGCTGGGGTCTGGCGATCCTTCCGCCTCAGCCTTCCAAGTAGCCGGATCTATAGGCAGGTGCTACCACGCCTGGCTAGTTTTTGATTTATTGTAGAGACAAGGTCTTGCCAAGTTGCCTGGGCAGATCTTGAACCTGCGGGCTCAGACAATTCTCTTGCCTCAGCCTCCCAGAGTGCTGTGATTACAGGCTGAGCCACCGAGCCTGGCCTGATTTTTCTTTATTAGTTTGTTGATGTGGGGGCTTACATTGATTTGTGAATGTTGAATGGACCTTGTATACATGGAATGAATCTTGTTTGGTTGTGGTCATACTTCTTTTTTATACTACTGAATTTAATTTGCTAATAATTTAGAGGATTTTTGTGTCTAAGTTCATGAGCAATATTGGTCTATAGTTTTCTTTATTTATACTGCATTTTAATCTAGGTTGGTTTCAGGTATGTCTTAGTCTATTTGGTGCTGTTATAACAGAATACCACAAACTAGGCAATCTATAATAAACAGAAATGTATTGGCTCTGAGAAATCCAGTATCAAGGTGATGGCATCTGGTGAAGGCCTTCTTGCTGTGTTATCACATGGCAGAAGGCAAGGAGAGAAAAGGGGGCCAAACTCACTCTTTTATAATGAACTCACTCCTGAGAAACAAACCCATGCGTATGATAACAGCATTTATCCATTCATGAAAGTGGAGCTCTCATGGTCTACTCATCTTTAAAGTTCTCACTTTGTACACATTTATAATGGCAACTAAGTTTCAATATGAGTTTTGGAGAAGACAGATATTCTAACCATAGCAGGGTAATATTAGATTCTTAAAATAATTTTAGAAATGTCCTTTCCTTTTCTATTTTCTAGAAGAAATTGTGTAAAGTTGGTGTTAATTAATCTTTAAATGTTTGGTAGAATTTTCTGGTGAAATGATCTGGGCCTGGAGATTTTTCAGGAAAGAGTTTTGAAATTGCTAATTCTCCTTTGTCATTGGCTGTAGGACTAGTCTGCTTTTTCGATTTCTTTTTGGTTGGTTTTGGTTGTTTGTGGTTTTTGAAGAACTGGTCCATTTCTTAAAATTGTCAAGTTTATCAATGTAAAGTTGTTTATAGAATATCCTTAATATCTTTGTTTCAAAAATCTACAAGATCTGTGGCAATATCCCCTATTTTATTCTTGTTATTGGTAATTTCTATATTTTTTTTGTCAGTCTCACTAGAGGTTTCTCCATTTTATTGATTTTTCCACCCTAAAGATTTGTTTTTATCAATTTTCTCATTGTTTTCCTTTATTCCATTTCACTGATTTCTGCTCTTGCTTTTATTTCTTCCTTCTTCTTGGTTTGGGGTTTGTTTTTCCTTCTTCTTCTTCTTTTTCTGATCTCTTGAGGTAGGAATTTAGGCTGTTGATTTGAGACTTTTCCTCATTTCTAATATAAGCAGTTAGTGCTATCAATTTCTCCTTCATAACTGTTTTCACTGCATCTCACATACCTTTGAAGGTTTGTATTTCTGGTTTTATTTGCCTCTATATAATGTTTAATAATTCAGAAGTGTATAATATTCATTGTTCATGATCCACTCTCATACAAATGACACCATGAAGAACTTCAGTTTACCAACAGTTCTGAACCATGTCCTTGGTTAGAACAAACAAATACAAAACAGAATTGTTCTCAAACTCACATGTACATCTAAAATCCAAAGATGCGGTGGTTCACATCTATAATCCTAGCACTTTGGGAGGCCAAGGTGAGAAGATTGCCTAAGTCCATGGGTTCGAGACCAGCCTGGGCAACTTGGTGAGACCTGATCTCTACAATAAATCAAAATATTAGCCAGACATGGTGGCACAGGCCTGTAGTTCCAGTTACTTGGAAGACTGAGGAGGAAGGATTTCCAGAATCCAGCAGGTTGAGGCTGTGGTGGCCGTGAGTGTGTCACTGTACTCCAGCCTGGGTAACAGAGTGAGACTCCAACTCAAAAAAAAGAAAAAAAATCCAAAAACATCAGCCAGGCATGGCCACTCAAACCTGTAATCCCTGCACTTTGGGAGGCTGAGGCGAGAGGATCGCCTGAGCTCAGGGGTTTGAGGCCAGTCTGAGCAACTTGGTGAGAATTCGTCTCTACAATAAATCAAAAATTAGCTGGGCATGGTGGCACATGCCTGTTCTTCCAGCTACTTGGAAGACTGAGGTGGAAGGATGGCCTGAGCTCAGCAGGTCAAGGCTGCGGTGGCCGTGAACATGCCACTGCACTCCAGCCTAGGTGACAGAGTGAGACTCCACCTCAAATCAGTAAACAAATAAATAAAACGACATCCAAAGATATCAATCCACCAGTCATCTTGGAAGAAAATCAGTAAGGAATTATGTAGGAAGAAGAGGGTTTAGGGGATACTGTCAGCCCAGCTGTGTGGAGGCTTCCTGAAGCTCATGGGGCATTTGTCAACTGTCACACCAAATCAATCCTCTTTTCAGTATTGAAACAAACAGCATCTTGTGAAGAATTTGGCTTCTCTTCCTATGCTGATTTTTCAGGGAACTGGACTTCTGTGACTTTTTCTTTCTCTCTTTCTTTCTTTCTTTCTTTCTTTCTTTCTTTCTTTCTTTTTTTAGTTGGAATCTCACTGTCATCTAGGCTGGAGTGCAGTGGCACCCTCACGGCCACCACAGCCTCAAGCTGCTGAGCCTAGACGATTCTTCCACCTCAGCTTTCCAAGCAGCTGGAACCACAGGTGTGCGTCACCACACCCAGCTAATTTTTAATGTATTTGTTAATTATTTTCTTTCCTTCAAAACTTCTTTTTTGACCCATGGATTATTTTTAAATGTACTGCTTAATTCTAATGTGTTTACAGGGTTTTTTAAAAATTGTTTTCTTTTCTTTTTCTTTTTCCTTTTTTTTTTTTCTGAGTTGGAGTCTCACTCTGTCGCCCAGGCTGGAGTGCGGTGGCATGCTCATGGCCACCGCAGCCTCAACCTGCTGGGCCCAGGCAATCCTTCTGCCTCAGCCTTCCAAGTAGCTGGAACTACAGGAGCACGCTACCACGCTCAACTAGTTTTTTCTATTTATTGTAGAGAGACAGTCTCGCCAAGTTGCCTAGGCTAGTTTTGAACCTCTGGCTCAGGCAATCCTCTCACCTCCATCTCCCAAAGTGCTGGGATTACAGGCGTGAGCCACTGCGCCTGGTTTTTTTATTTTCTTATTGTTGATTTCCAGTTTAATTCCATTTTGGTCAGATAATATATTTTGTATGATATCAATTTTTTTTCATGTAATGGAATTTGGTTTATGGCCCAAGATATGATCCACCTTGATGAATGCTTCATGGGTACTTGGAAAAAAATGCATATCCTGTTGTTAGATGGAGTGTTTTATAAATGTCAATCAAAGCTTGTTGGTTGATTGTGCAGGTCGGATATTTTATATCCTTGCTGATTTTCTGTCTAGTGGTATTATCAGTTGCTGAGGGAGCATGTTGAAGTCCCCAACTCTAATTGTGGATTTGTCTATTTCTCCTTTCAGCTTTATGGTTTTTATTTCATGTATCTTGAGGTTCCGTTGTTTTGTGCATACTCGTTTAGAATTACTGTGTCTTCCTGGTAGATTGATCTTTTTTTATCAATAATTTTAAAAATCTTTTTTATTGTCATTAAGCTATTCATGTTTTCTACATATCTTTGAGGTGGTTTTGATAATCTATATTTTCCCAGAAAATCTTCAATATCATTGAAGTTATCAAAATATTTTGTTATACTGTTGCATAATTAGTGTGCGTGCATACATGGAGTTTTTATATTGATGCAATAGAAGCAATTATCTACAAATAGTATATACTTTATAGTATTGCTTCATGAGGTTTTATAATGTACATAAATGGGATCATACTCCATGAATCCATTTACAAATTGCTTTTCTCACTCAACATCACATTTCCAAGATGTATACACATTGGCCCACAAAGATAGTTCATTGCTTGCCACTGTAGTGCAGTGATTCTTTGTGTGAATAAACATTAACAGACTATCTATTTGTATGCCTGATTTCTCGTGTGGTGAGTTTTCATTATGTGATGGGCCTTGATAGGATCTGCAGCAGGACAGTTAGCAGGATTTCTAGTCAGGAGTCAGTTAATACACACTCTCTCCCCTCCATTCTGGTCTTTTTACCTCATCCCACCTTCCCTCCCCCATTCTGCCCCTGCCCACACTAAAGCTCCATACCCCTCTCAGGGGCTCCCCTTCTTTTCTGGTATCTGTCCCTGCAATGTTTCCATGCCAGGTCTGTTTGCACTATGGGATGCTTTTCTACCCCTGCTGAATTTTAGCAGTGCAAATGTTAGCTCTAATACCCTTCCCTCCTCAATGCTGCCATAGCATTTTATTGGAATTCCTATGGTATTCTTTGTTTATTTATAGTTTGTGTTTTGCTTTTCCACCACTGACTTTATTTGTGCTATTTTTAAGGACAAAGACTAGAATGTATTCATCTCTGTGTCCTATCTCCCTTTGGATCTCCTTTACTCCTAGAACATGTTACGTGTTTGGCCAACATTTGTAATCAACACATTAATGTACAAAGCCTGTGGCCTTGAAACAACTCCTAGATAACATCCCCATTTGGCTATGCGTGGACTCATTTGAGCATGGAGCCACATTCCACAGGGTTCACTGTCTATTTTTCTGGAGTAGTTCTTCTGGAACCAGGCCCAGGAATCCTCCAGCCCTGTCCTGACTACACCCCTACAACTTTCATGGATGCCAGAGAAGAGCCCTGGAGGGTGGAAGCCACTCCCTCTGCTACCACCAACCAGCAAGGATCAGACTTCTAATAGGATAAGATTTTCAGGAGTGGCAAGTGAGGGGTACAAAGCTCCTGTCTTTCCGCTGGGGAGTTACCAGAAATGACATTCACAATAATGATGACATTCACAAACAATAATTACAATTAATGAAGCACTTATGAAAAGGAAGCCAGGGACACTCCTTGGCACTTTCTAAACATCTAGTTGTAATCCCAGTTGCTTGTGTGTCTAGGGTTTATTAGATCCCAGGTTTTTACATAACTGCTCCATACAGAAAAAAGAAAAGGTTAAAACTTAACCTTTTCAAGAACTTTATGAAGTAGGAATTATTATTATCATTCCCCTTTTACTGATGGGAAAAAACTGAGACTTAGAGAGGCAAAACAAAACAAAAAAACCTGCTTATGGTCACCCAGGTGACTGAACCAGAAGGAAACGTGGGTTATTCTGGCTGTATCCAAATGCCGTTTCTCCCCTCCTTCTCTCCTTTCCTTTCTTCCATCCTGCTAAACATCACTTTTAATTATGCAAAGAAATCCTGAATGCATTTTTCTAAAACTCCAGACTGTATGGATAGAGTACCAGTCTTCTGTATCTTTCCTCTTCCTCTTCTGTACATAGAAATAGATTTTTTTTTTTCCATTTTGCAAACTTCTGACTTGGTTTTGGAATTGTTTTTTGAATAAGCGCTGAATTTCCGTGGCTCAGAAATCAGACTAAGTAATTTCATGGAGGCTAGCTTTGTCACAACCCCCACTAGAGGGGGCTACCGAGGCTATCCTCCAGAGTATCTTTACTCGCATGCACTTCCTAGAGTCCATTTATTGTTTTCCACTTGGGTACTGAAAGGCAGCACACTGTACACACTGTTTTGCATCTTCAACAGTTGTCCCTATTGTGATTCTGGGAGGGAAGAAAGTGGGAGCCGGGTTCAGTGGCTCAGCCTGTAATCCCGCGCCATTGGGAGGCTGAGGTGAGTGGATTGCCTGAGCCCGCGGGTTCAAGACCCGCCTGGGTAAATTGGCGAGACCTCATCTCTACAGTAAATCAAAAATCAGCCGGGCGTGGTAGCGCATTCCTGTAATTCCGGCTACTCGGAAGGCTGAGGCGGAAGGATCGCCAGAGCCCAGCAGGTCGAGGCTGCGGTGACCAGGAGCGACCATTGCATACAGTCTGGGCGACAGAGTGAGACTCCAACTCAAAAAAAAAAAAGAAAGAAAGTGGGACAGACTTCATAGGTGTGTCTAAATGGAGGTGTTCGTTCTGGGATGCCCCTTATCTTCCTCCCTGCAGCTCCTTCCTACCTACTCAGGGTTCCTTTACTGCTGGCATCTCTGGCCAGGCCTTGGACACATAAAGCTTCCCCTTCAGGAAGGTGAAGGGGTGACCAATTTGGTCTATGGGGCAGGTGTCTCCACACATGCCCCATAGACCAAAATGGTCACCCCTTCACCTTCCTGTACCACCAGAGCACACGGTGCATGAGCATGCTTCCTACATCAAACAAAGGTCTTCCTACATTGTGGCATTTCCAGAGGTGCAGGACGGAGGTAATCTGGGGAAAGGGCCTTCATGGCACTACTGGAACAGAGACTGCTAAATGGCTGCAGCTTCATAGGATAGAAAAGTGAGGGCCCGCCGGGCTCGGTGGCTCAGCCTGTAATCCCGCGTTTTGGGAGGCTGAGGTGAGTGGATTGCCTGAACCTGAGGGTTCGAGACCCGCCTGGGCAACTTGATGAGACCTCATCTCTACAATAAATCAAAAATGAGCCAGGCGTGGTAGCGCGCGCCTGTAGTTCTAGCTACTTGGAGGGCTGAGGCAGAAGGATTGCCGGAGCCCAGCAGGTGGAGGCTCCGGTGGCCGGGAGCCGCCACTGCACTCCAGTCTGGGTGACAGAGTGAGACTCCAACTCAAAAAACAAAAAAAAAAGAAAGAAAGCAAGAAAAGAAAAGTGAGGGCCCGATGGCTTCTTCCTCCCTTGTGAGTTCCCACACTGCCACCAGATGAAGACAAGACATCCTCCCACCTCCCACAGCCACTGTCCCTGCTAGACCCAGCCCTCCTGCTCCTTTGTGCACCCAGGGCCCAAGCAGTGACTCACTGGTCACCTTGATCCCAGCTGTTCCCCCAGGGATCAGCCACTGACATCCAGCCCCTCCCTTGGGAACCAAAGCTGACAAAGCCATCTTTTGCCAGAACTCCACCCTGGGTGGGTCCCAATGACCAAGATTTTCAACTTTGGGAGCTAGATCAAAAATTGAAGACGGTTGAATTTATCAACACTGAGATCAGAAACCACTGCTTTCATGGTGGTGGACACTATCTCTGAAGCTATATTCAATTCATTCTGAATTCATTGGATTAATATTTACAGAGAGCCTCTAGGTCTGGAGATGGGACCCTGCTCTCATGGAACTTACATTCTGAGCGAGAAGATAGCCAACTAAATGTCCCCTCACAAATACAATGTATGTATGTGTATATTATTGCCAATGTCCTCCACTAGGATCACTTGTAGTTGAACAAGTTGAGTTTAATATTGCAATGGAGACCACATGCCCTGGGAGAATCATGTGGCAGCTCCGTGAAGTGTGTTAGAAAGAGCCTATAAGAGGATTTGGGCCTTGGTTGGGTGGTTTTGGAGAGGGCCCAAGGGAATGGGGGTCAGCTCTGGATCAGGTGCTGTCAGAAAGCAGAGACAAGTCTGGGATACAGTACCTCAACAAGCCTCATCTAAAAGGAGAGCAGACTAGAGTGAGGCTAAAGCTGTAATTAATAAAGAAGCAGTCGTCATTTGTATTAGCCAGGAGACGTTGTTTGGCATTTTGTGACTTGGACAATGTTTGTGCTTTGTCTGTACTCAGATATGATGGTAGAGTGATCTTGTTTTTGTCTTGACCATTCATGGTCACAGAGTGGCCTAGTCTGATGTTAATGGACTGTGACATTATGTTCAACAGGAGAGTGCCAAGGCCTACCTGTGCATGCAGAGTCAGCTCCTAGATAACAAGGCTGCCCCTATCCTGTGTATGTTTGTATATGTAATGTCAGGTGCAAGTAAGTGCTATGGAGATGTGGATTAGAGAAAGGGATTCTCTGGGTGGGGGATGTGGTTAATTCATGGTGGTCAGGAAGGTCTATGTGGTAAGGAAACTTTTTTTTCCTTTTAGGCACCTCAGTTATTTATTTTTTTTAATTTTTATTTTTTGCTTTACAGTTATGGGACACATATGAAGATTTGAGACATTAGTAAATTGCATGCAGGTGGGGTTTGGACTTCTAGCAAGTCCTCTCTCCCCCTGATAGTGGACAGGGTACCCAGTGGCTGGTTCTGTGCCTTTTATCCCTCCTTATTCGGAGACCATCATTCCAAGTAAACTATCACAGAAACAAAAAACTGAATACCACGTGCTCTCACTATCAAGTGGGCCCTAAACATTGGGCATGCGAGCAAAAGGCGGGAACTACTAACACTGGGTAAGGAGACATTTGAGCAGAAACCTGAAGGAAGCAAGACAGGGAACTAAGTGGCCTTCTGGGAGAGAGAGGTCAGGGAGAGCCAGCAGAGGCAAGGGCCTGAGGGGGAGTGGACTTGGCTTGTTTCAGGCCTTGCAAAGGGGTGACCGGGTGTGTGGCAGAGCAGTCAGGGACAGGAAGGTGGAAGGTGACGTGTGAGGGTGGTCCGGGCCAGATTAGGCAGGCCCTATGGGACAATGTGAGAATTTTGGCCTTCACTCTGAAGTGGGAGCCATGGGTGGATTTCAAGGGATGGATGGACATAATGAGATGTGTTATAAAAAGATCCCTCTAGGGCCGGGCTCAGTGGCTCAGCCTGTAATCCCAGAACTTTGGGAGGCTGAGGTAAATGGATTGCCTGAGCCCGCGGGTTCGAGACCCGCCTGGGCA
>NW_007251115.1:357082-361021 GCF_000164805.1 Carlito syrichta | reverse complement strand
CGGCCACTGCACTCCAGTCTGGGCTACAGAGTGAGACTCCAACTCAAAAAAATAAATAAAAAAAAAAAGATCCCTCTGGCTGCTGTGTTGAGAATAGACTGTAGGGATTGTGAGATGGGTCTGGAGCCTACTGCAAAGACCCAGTAGAGAGAGGATGACGGTGTAGACCAGCCTGGGGGTGGCAGTGGAAGCAGTAAGAAGAGCTCAGACTCAACATGGAGTTCCTGATGGATTTTATGTGGAGATTGAAAGTGACGCCAAGATGCCAAGATTTTTTATTTGTGTGAAAGGAAAGATTGAATTGTCCTATTCTGAGATGGGGGTGCCCACAGGAGGAGCATCTACCAGGAGCTCCATGAATGCTTATTACGGATGAGATGCTCTAGACACCCACACAGAGATATTGAGTAAGCATCTACAGCCATGGACTTTGACTTCTTGGACAAGTCAGGGTAGAAGCACAGATTTGGGAGTCGTCAGTTTATGTAAAGCACAACCGGGATGAAATCTCTTAGAGTGTGGATGGAGATATGGTGGAGGTCTTTTTTTTTTTTTTTTTTTTGAGTTGGAGTCTCACTCTGTCGCCCAGACTGGAGTGCAGTGGCCGCTCCCGGCCACCGCAGCCTCGACCTGCTGGGCTCCGGCGATCCTTCTGCCTCAGCCTTCCAAGTAGCTGGAACTACAGGCGCGCGCTACCACACCCGGCTCATTTTTTGATTTATTGTAGAGATGAGGTCTCGCCAAGTTGCCCAGGCAGGTCTTGAACCCGCGGGCTCAGGCAATCCACTCACCTCAGCCTCCCAAAGGCGCAGGATTACAGGCTAGAGGAGCTCTTTCATCTATCTGCACTCACTTTCTGGGCACACCAATATTTGAAAGTATGAGAAGGGAAGAGGAGTCAGCAGAGAAGACTAAAAAAGAACATCTAGTGAGGAAGAAGGGGAACCAAGAGTTCGACCATCTATTAACAAATATGCATTTTACACATCATGCCAGAGTTTCTAAGACTTCAGATTCTGGGCCACAAGGAACATTGGACAGATGACGATGCCAGGGTTTGGGGAAGGCGTTGGCCAGGACTGCTGGCTGACACCTCTTCCTTGTTAACAGAACTCTGATCTCGTCTGGGGAGGCAACATACTCATATAAAAGTCTACATTTTCCAGCTGCCTTTGCAGTTAGGTAAACTACATTCTGTCCATAAACTAAATGCTGCATGGGACTTCTGCAGTCTGCTTAAATGGAGCTAACAAGGCTGTGAGGCACAGGTCTCAGGCTCCTCCACCCTGATTCCTTTCAACTGTCTGGGGGGGTGTTATAGTTGGAGCCCCAGCAGCCATCTTGGACTATGGGACAATCTTGCAAATGTTTCATTTCTCCATAAAGGATGAAGGAATAAAAACATAGTAGCCCATGTTTCTGACAACTGTGCAGTTGCCAAACAAGAATTGCTTAACTTCAGATTTCGTTTGTGTGAGCAAGAAACATACTTCTATCTTGTTCAAGTCACAGTTAATTTGGGGTTTTCTGTCGTATGTGGCAAAAGCTAATTCTAACTGATACGAGATTTATTCACAGTATTTTAAAACTGTGAAAGCTGCTTGTGGTGGCACACACTTGTAGTCCCAGCTACTTAGGAGGCAGAGGCAGGAGGATCACCGGAACCCAGGAGCTGGAGGGTGCAGTGTGCTATGATCTCATCACTGTACTCCGACATGGATGACAGAGTGAGATCTTGTCCTAAAAAAAAATAATAAAAATAATAACAACAGCAAAACTGTGTAGATAATGTAGTCAACTTTCGTACAGCACCAAGAATTCCTTCATGGTTCCTGCCCTCCCAGAACTCTGCACAGCAGGATAGACTAGCAGGTAAGCGGGTCATTACAAACACCTGCTGGCTCGTGACCCGCCTGGGCAACTTGGCGAGACCTCATCTCTACAATAAGTCAAAAATTAGCCAGGCGTGGTAGCATGCACCTGTAGTTCCAGCTACTCAGAAGGCTGAGGCGGAAGGATCGCCGGAGCCCAGCAGGTCGAGGCTGCGGTGGCCGGGAATGGCCACTGCACTCCAGTCTGGGTGACAGAGTGAGACTCCAACTCAAAAAAAAAACACAAAAAACACCTGCTGGCAAGATCTGTGATGGTGGTGAAGCTTCAGGGTCTCCAATGAGGACTGAGGCAGATGGCAAAGCAAGCTTCATCTCCTCATCTTCTTCTTTCAAATCATATCTAAATTCAATAACTTAACACGTGTTCTTGGTTTGATTTTGTTCCATCGCTTATACTGTATTTGATTTTAACATATTCCAGTACCTAATTTAAGCCTTGGAGTTGAAGAGGGGGAAATGATCATGTGGACCAGATTTTAGATGGTTGGCACTTATAACTTTATAGAGAACCTGTATGGAATAATAAGCAACAGTTATGAACTTGCTAAGAATCAATTTTGCATGTGGAACTTCATTCAACCAACAATTTTATAAATACCCTAGTGCTAGAAAACTGGCAGGATGCTAAAGCTACAAATGTGATCTGTGTCATTTCTTTAATGGAGCAATTACTTTGATGCCATCTTTTTCCTTCTGAAGGTACCTAAACAGCACATTTGGCTAGCTTCTTACCTCTGGCAGTCACTGCTCATAAATATCAGAACCCTGGTGTTCTTAGACATCTACAAATCTGGGCCAAATGAAGACACAAAGCTATATTGAGCACTTACTAGGTGCCAGGTCTATTGCATATGTTATCTTATTTCTTCTTTCCAATAACCCTGCAGGAATGGTTTTAGAATCCTCTTTTCGCCAGTCTGCCTCCGATCCTACACAGACAGCTCTTGAGGGGCAGAGCTGGGATTCAAACTCAGATCCTGCCTCTTGTCTGTATACTGAACTGTTTTCCAAAAATGTAGTCCCAGGTGGTGTCTCTGTCATCTCACAGGCCTTTAAACCTGCCATTTCTGTTGGATCCAAGAAGCTTTTCTGCTGGGCTCTATTTCCCAAGTTCCACATGTCACAATCCTACCCTCTCTCCCAAATGTTTTGACACCTTCTTTGTCCTCCCCACACATTCCTTGCAACTCCTATCAGTGTGACCTCTGCCCTCTGGGATTCTCCCGGCCCCAGGCCTGGCTCTTGTGCATTCTATCACTTTCTATACTTTACCAAGGCTCTTTGTATCCTTAAGTGACCCACTTGAATTATTGATTTTCAGTGGAAGGGAGAAAAGAAAGGACATTTATTGCACACTTATTTTGTCCAAGAGTTTGTCTCCTTTAATCCCCTAAATAATCCGATGAGTTTTTACCCTCCGCTTTACAGATGAAATTGGACATACAGCAAGCTGAAGTGACGGCATGAGCTGCAAACCCAGAATGCTAGGACAAGGAATTACAGATCTGCCTCCTCCCTCCGGCGCCCATAGTGCAGGCTTCCAGTGAACTTTTGTGGAAGGAATTAATGCATGTATGAATAAATGAATGAACACTTGAGGGCTGGCTTACAAACGAAGTTCAGTGAGAAATGACACTAAGAGGAGAGCTGAAATACCCCCGAAAAATACAGGTTTCAAGTACAGGTGGGGTTTGTTGACTGCAGAAAACCCCAAACAACTCCCCCCTCCAGTAAAAGAAAGGGTTTTCTGAACACTCGGGCAACAAAGAGTGTGGCTCTACAGAGCCCAAAGAGACCTACAATGCCTGTGATCTGGGGACAGAAGGCATATATGCAATCTGCAGAGCTCCCTTCTTCGGAAAGCTCTAGAACACTGTCGCATTTTGTTCCCAAACTTGGGCCGCGGGGGGCGGGGGGGGGGGGGCGGCGCCTGGCCCTTTAAGAATCCGGTCGAAGTCCTTTTCCACTCCCTGCCCCGCCCCCCCGCGGTACCAGCGCGGCCTGGGTGCCCGCCCCTTTCTCCTCCTGCGGCGGCACTACGGGTTCC
>NW_007251115.1:205591-356577 GCF_000164805.1 Carlito syrichta | reverse complement strand
GGGGACAATGGTGGGGACTGTGATCAGCCACCCGCCCTCAGGTTCCTCCCTCCTTGCCGGCGCCTGGGGACCCGGCGAGGGTATTTGCTGAGAGCTCTGGGCGAGGGAATGAATTGTTTTGCAAATGGATGTTGCGCGCGGGAGCTGCTACTCCTTCCCTTGGGAGCGGTTGATTCATTGAGTCCGCAGACTCTCTTTTTAAAAAATTACTATTGATCCTGGAAAGAGCAGACGGCTTTTCTCTAAGGATGTGAGTGGCGAAGCTCCGCGCCCCGGCCGAGCAGAGTCCAGCGCACTTGACGCCGAGGGTCTGATGGCTCCCCGCCTGGGGCAGAAGCCAGGGCCCAGGAGGTCGCAAGGGAAGTGTCTGCACCGGCCTGGCCCCGGAGTCCCGGACCGTTGATGTTCCGCCTGGTTCCACCTGACAGGGCCTCTTGTTTCAGTTTTAGAGAACTGTCTGTCCAGCAACAGAAACAGTGGTCACACTCCTGGGGTCACACCCGCCTACCCACCTGGGTGGCAGCCAACCTGGTATGTCCAGAGCAAGTCCCCTCCAGCCTGCCTTTCCTTTTCCCCCTCTTTGCCCTTGGCTCCAGGACCTTGCCCAGCGTTATTACACCTCCACTCCTTTTCTCCTTTGTAGCGGCTTCGGAAGCTTTTCTTTTAGGGATTGTGCCCCTAGAAGCACTGTATATATATTTATTTATTTCGCTGCCACTTTAAAGCCCCCAAAGTGCATTCTCACTGTCTTTGAACAAGGAAAACTCTCTATAGACCTGACCCAAGGAACTGTGGGTGGGGGAAGATCCAGGCCCCCTACATGTTTAATCCGGTCAATCTTGGGTCTTGCTGGGTCCCGGTGGCTTTGACTCTCTGGTAGTCAGGGCAGAGAATACCAAATGTCTGGACTATTTGGTTTCACTCTGGTGATGCAACAGAGGAAGGGAGGGAAGGAAGTTGCCAGTGGTACAAGGAGAGAAGGCAGGAACCTCAGGTTCTTATCATGGTCCAGATTCTAGTGACTGAGTTGGTGCCGATGTCTTTGGGTCTCTGGGCCTCAGTCTTCTGGTTCATAGGTGTGGCTGATGCTCAGTGGGCCTAGGTGTTCTGGGAGGACTCCTGGGGTGTTGGTGAAGGCTTGGGGCCTGGGGAAGTTAAGTAACAAGTTCTACACCCTGGGGTAGATTTGGAGTCCCTCTAAGATGGGAGCCCTTGAATCCACAAGCGGTGCCCGTGGAGACTGATGAAATCAGCCTTCTCCCAGGCCTGGAAGCTCTCTCCGTTGAGAGTCATTTGTCAGGCAGTGACTCCAGGGAGGTTGATAAAAGGAAGGTAGAGATAAATGGAAGAAACCTTCATCCCGGGTCTCCGACTGCAGCTGGATTTATGTGTGTGGTGCAGAGAGAAGAACTGTGGGCCAGTTGGATGCTCCACACAGAGACAGCTTCCACCACCCAATGCCCCTTAATAGCGTCTCAGACCTGTGGGAACTCAGTGTGGGGAGAGGAGAGCAGGAAGAAAAGAGAAAAATTATCCAGTGAAAGCAGGCGTGGTTCTTCCTATCCATCGCTTGGGTGGGGGTGGGGGACAAAGTAGGATGAATGAGAGTGTTATTTCGTGGGTGATTTGTCATTGATTCATTAATTCTTTCATTGTTTGAACAGCCTTGATTGGGTACCAGCTATGTGCTAGACTCTGGGTTAGGTGCTGGGGACCCTGCTTTGAGAGAACGGCAAGATAAGGGGGTGCTGGCAGGTAGATTGGGGGCCCTGCTATGTCATAGTGTGCAGAACGGCCAAGTGATAAAGGCAGCAAGGGGAGCTAAAGGAACACAGGTGGTCAAAGCTTCCTGGAGAGAGGATGCCGTGACTAAGTAAAGATAGGAAAGGCATGCTACAGTTCAGCTTCCACCCTGCCAGCCACCCACACTTCTCCCAGAGGCCAATTCATTGCCTACCTCAAAACAGGTGCAGGTTGAGGTCAGCGAGAATGTAGGTGGGAGGTGGAAAGGTTTGCTCTCAGCCCTTGTGGTCTAGCCTGCACAGCCAGCCATCCAGAGTGCTGGCAGGAAATCTGGAGGGCTTCTGGAAGCAGCCTGTCTTTTTGGGGTGTTCTGAGAGAACCCAGCCCACTGATCACAAAGACCAGCCCACTGCCTGAGCCCTTAGTCCCTCTGTACCAGCAGGCAGTGTAGGCGTGGCCTGGCCAGAAGGGGCAGAACTGGCACAGGAAAACAGAGTGGCCAGACACAAATGAATTGGCTGATTGAGATGCTGCTTTTCATCTAATGTGGTAAATTTCATAATTTAATTGACTCAGCCAGCCAGAGCTGTTGAAGCATTTTCTCAGTCAGGAAACACTTAGTTGGGACAAGCTGGGAGGAGGAGGGGGGTGCCAGGGGTGGGAGGAAGGAGACCTTAAGCATTCATAGCCTTTAGTCACAGCATCCCTGCAGGACTTACCAATCCACATCTGTCCCCAGGTAATGGCTGTCAGCCCAGCCCCCACAGCAGGTTCCAGCCCCTTTCCTGGACCACCTCATTCCCTAAGCAAGTGCTGAGTAATCCCCACCACACTAGGTCAATGGTGTCTAAAGCTGGTACCTGTCAGCTTCAAGCCATCACCTTGCCAGACTGCCTCCAAGTCCTTCAAGAGCTGCTAGGAGCTGTGGGGATGAGCGGAGAGAGAAAGGGGGTCAGGGATGGGGAGGGCTCCCTGTTAAGTCCCTTTAACACAGGACAGTGGAAAGAGCAAGGGCCCTGGCACCAGATTGAGGTTCAAATGCTGTCTATGTATCTGAAATTGAGTTTCTTAACCTCACTGAGCTTTGCTGGCTTTTTTCAGGGTATTGTGAAGATTAACCACCATACTTATATAGAATCCCCTAGAATGGTGTCTGGCACCAAGTGGGCTTCAGTCATGCCAGGCTCCCCCTTCCTCTTCCCGCTTTTGCTGCTCTGCAGTCAACCCTCTCCTGGGTCCCCAGCCCTGCACCCACCCCTGCCACTCCCTGTCTTGCACTCTTTCTTGCTAAAGTTTTCCTTACTAGCCCTGTCTCTGCCCTACTGGATAATAAAGAGTGGGTACGTGTGGCTTATTGACCTATTTCTTTTAAACTGGCAGCTCTGTGGCCTCAGAAATCCAATTTAGTTGAGAAATTGCACCATATTTTCTGCAAATACATTTTTAAAAAAATCTTCCCAGCCATTCTTCTCCCCCACGGTTGTCTCCCATGCCCTGGATTGGGTACAGAGTTTGTATGAGGCTCACCCAGGCACCTCCTGTGTCAGTGTGACCAAAACCTGAGACAAACTCCACCTCTTCATCATCCTAGAGTGGGGATGAAACCTGTTGGCAGAAACAGCATTTTAAGTGGGAGTATGGGAGTCGTGTTCTGCCTCTACCCGGCTGTGTGACTCCATGCAGGTCCCCTTACCTATGTGGGGTCTATTTGCTCTTCTGTAAATACTCTTTTGTACGGCGCTTCTATTAAATGTGTTGCTATGCTCTTGCAAGCTCTGCTGTTGAGCAGTTTTATAAGGCTTGAGTTACGCACTTGGCCCTTATGGGCAGGAAGAGCTTCAGCAGCCAGTAGAGTGCCGAGGAGCTGAGTCAGAAGTCAGAAGTGAGGTTCTAGTTCCAGCCCTGCCTCTGATGTGTGCTATGGGCTTTAGGCAAGTTACTCTCTCTCTCTCTCTCTGGGCCCTTTTTTGTCCACCTGTAGAATGAGAGGGGTGCAATAGACAAGCTCCCAGTTTCCTTTCCTTTCTCAGTGAGTGGAGACTGAGTCAGAGTTTCCCGGTAACTCCTCCCTCCAACCTCCTTCAGTTCCCTTCCCCTGTCTGCTGCCTTAGAGTTTGGGGCCACGGTGTGCTTATGGATGTGGGGGCTGGTGAAGTCAAAAGATTGGGTCAGGGGGACACCACTCTGGGCCCAGGGGAGCAGGTGTGGGTTTGAAGGAAGGTGGCGTGTGGGTGATTCATTTCCCAAGGCTGCTTTGGTTGGGCCTGGGTGGGGAACTGGGCAACAGCCATGGGAGCACCCACGGTGACCCCCCTCTGGAAGGGATGAGATGAGACCTGGCTTGTGGGATATCTCCTGGGCACAGAGTCGGGACCATCTCGTGGCAGAGAGTTAGACAAAGAGCTCCAGGGTGCAAGAGGAATCATGAGGGAGCCCAAGGGGGCAGGAGTGCCTGGCTTTGCCAAGGAGGTGCCTGCAAGACCAGTTGGATGGCTCCTCTCATGAATAGACAGAGACTGAGCAGGACCATGAGGGAACTGTGTCTGCTGCCATCAGCCCCAGGACTGCAGTTGCCTTGGGTGTCACTCCCCACCCACTTCTGAAGGGTGGCTCCTTCAACTGTCAGCTGTGTGGTCAGGATTAAATGCAGGGATAGAATGCAGACAAAACAAGCCTAGCTTATGTTCTGCCTGCTCCCATTGGACCCCCAAGGAGAGGCTGACCACAGATCAATCTAGGCGGAACAGAATTAATTCCCTAATTAAGATAAAAAGAAGCTTTGCTTGTTCAAACTAACACAAGCTGTTGGCCAGGCCGACAAGAGATGGAGGAACTCTTTTTCTAGAAAGCCATGGTGATTTCATCTAGTGTCGAGTTCAAGTTCTGCTTCACCCTAGTTTGGCTTGTGAGAACTTGGCATGTCCTTTAACCTGTGAATGCCAGTTGTTCACAGCCTTGGACTTCTGAGGGAAAAAGGTAGCCAGCTCCATTCATGCAGCACACATTATTTAGGGCCTTCTGAATGGCTCACCCTGGACTAGAAAATGGGGAAGAAAGTCGGGTGTGAAGAAGGTCCCTACTTGGAAGTTCAGTGTCTGAGGTGTCAGGTAGTCAGGTGATTATGACACAGCACTAGGATGTGAATGGCAGGTGTGTTGAGAGTCTGCCTCAGTTTCCTCATTGAAGAGCTGAGGAAGTGGACTGTTGTTAGTTTCCTCAGCTCAAATGTGTCCAGTGAGTATTTTTTTGCCATCTCTTCTCTGCCAGGTTCAGGGATTCAGCAGAAAACAAGGCAAGGTCACCCTCATCCTGGAGCCCCCCATTCAGTTAGGAGAGGCAGAAGACAGATTGGCAAAATATACAGCTGTGGAGGAGTGGATGGGGACTGGGCAGGGAGGGATGTGAGAAAAATGGTCAGGACCAGGAGGACCTATCTAGAAGAGGTGGTCAAGGAAGGCTTCCCTGGGGTGGTGACATCTGAGCCAGCTGTGGAAAGATCTGAGAAATCATGCCAGGCAGGGTACACAGCAGTTGCAAAGGCTGGGCCAGCAGGGGCTGGGAGGGGTATGAATGAGGCACAGAGATAGGCTTCACCATGACACTCTGTGGTCTTTCGTGCATGGGGAGACTAAGGAGAACACTGTTCTTTTGAGTGGTTTATTGTTTCCTTCATGAGAGTCCACTGCCCTCCTTAGTATCTGTACAAAGTTTGATGCGTACCCTTCTCGTCTCCCATGTATGTATAGGCTTTGTGTTTGTGTCATTTGGGTCATATTTAACACTCTGCAACTTCTGTCTCTTGGTGTGTGGTGGCACTCGTTCCCTTTTCACTGCAACATAATAATCCATGCTGTGGCCAAACCACCATTTCATCTCATTATCTGATTATCTGCTAATGAGAGACTTGGTTGTATCTCATTTTTCCCCAATAAAGTCTCACCCCTTTTTTTTTTTTTTTTTTTGAGTTGGGGTCTCACTCTGTCACCCTGGCTGGAGTACAGTGGCATGATCACGGCTCACCATATCCTCGACCTCCTGCACTCAGAGGATCTTTTGCCTCAGCCTCTCAAGTAACTGGGACTATAGGCACACACTACCACACCTGGCTAGTTTTTGGGGCTTTTTATTTTTGCTTTTTGTAGAGATAAGTTCTCATTATGTTGCTCAGTCTGGTCTCAAACTCCTGGGGCTCAAGCAATTCTCCTGCCTCAGCCTCCCAAAGTGCTGGGATTATAGGCATGAGCCACCACATCCGGCCCCCAATGAAGTCTTGTATACCTTTGATCATGCTTCTTTATATAAAATAATGATGATTATTTTAGATTTTCATTGTTAAAGCCAAATGCCCTTTGCAAAAATTTATTCAGTTTTCTCTCCCACTAATAAAAGTGTCTGACTGCCTATTTCTTTATATCCTCACCCATATTTGATATTCTCCACATTTTTAATTTTAGCTAATGTAATGCAGAAAATCTCATTGTTCCATTTTTTTAAAAAGTGATCTAGATTATTCAGGCTTTCACTTTTGACTCTAGTCCACTATTGTTTTTTCAGAAGATTAAGGTTTAGCAAGTGCTGGTTCTGCCTCTTACTGGTCTCCTGACCTCAGCTGGGGCCTCCATGGAGCTCCTGCTCTGTGTACTCATCTGTGAAATGAGGCCCTTTAATCCCTGCCCTGCCCCCCCCCACCAGGCTGCTGCACATTGTGCATGGGAAAACATTCCTGAAAGTTCATTTTATGCTGAAAAGCTCTGCAAACATGAGGAGGCATGGTTTTTGGGGGGTTTTTTTGGTTTTTTTGTTTTTTTGTTTTTTTTACTAGGGATAGCCAAATATCTGGAACATTTGAGTGAATTTGAGTGTTTCTAAATAGCCAACATATCCTGGGGAGGAGCTGGAGCGACTTTGCCTATGTAAAGCAGAGGTGGTTTTAGGTGGGAGGCATCTGCCTGATGTCCCAGAGGTGCAAAGGACTGGAGAGTGTGGTGAGAGCTCCTCACAGAAGACCAGCACAGTGGATGAGCCGCTGCCTGCCTTACCTGAAGGAATAAAGAAATGAGTCAGGAGGGCAGAGAGGGTTTTCTCACTGATCCATGAAAAGACTCAGAAGAGGGCATTGGCTACCACAGACAGCCCTGTGGTAGAGACCAAAGGCTGTGGCTGCACGGACTTTGGGGGTTCTTGTCCGTTTTCCTGTAACAGGAGGCTTAAAACAAGCAGACTATTTACTAAAGGGGCCCATGTATTGGTTTGGAGACAGAAGGAGGGGAAAGCTGTGAACATTGACCGAGAAGGAAAGGCAGGCCCTGGGTGGCGTCTGGTCCTGTGATGGCAGAGTCAGGGGCTGCTGCCCACGCCCTGAGGAATTCATTAGTGCTGGTGTTCAAGTTCCTGGGGGTGTTTTAGCCAGGCTGTCCTCTCATTCTCCAGCAGGTTTGCCCCACCCTTCAGGAAGCAGCATCTAGGGTTAGCTGTGACTCCCCAGCTGCCCTGGGGATGACTCAGAACTAAGCTCCACAGGGGGCCCCTGTTATCCCAACCAGCCTGACCTAGTTGGAACCGCCTGGGGACAGATGTAGGTAGGGGGAAGGGGGAGTTACTAAGGGGACAGTGGGACCCCCAAAGGGCTTTGATAGGGAGGCCTCCTGCCTTTACAGCTCTACAGCTAGCCAGCAGGAAGAGGGGAAGAGGGGAGAGCCTTGCTGAAAGCAACTTTTGCCTTTATTAGACACCTGATTCTGAGGGCTGGGTGTTCATGAAGAGAGTGAGGGAAGCTTCTCACTGCGAAGCTGGTTTTGAGTGGGTCTACCTGGGGCTAGAGTCTGGGTACCCTTGCCAGCTCCACCCCACTTTCATCTAGAACACAGATCACTGAGTTAGTGAGGTCAAATCTTCAGGTTTCCTTTCAGGCACTGGCATCAACTGGTATATCTGGGTTGCAGGAAGCTGCAGTTGCTATTTTTACCACTCCAAACAGGACTTTTTACTGGAAGGTACAATTACAAGCAAAATGTCAGGGTTTGGCTGGTTGGCTAAGCCTTGGGTGGCTGCCGCAGGCCGAGGCAGGGGCCATGTACATGGTCGTTTGCTGTGTAAAGCAAGACACGTTTGCACGTGGACACACCTGCCCTGGTTGCTGGGTGGCTTCCTCTGAACCGCTTCCAGTGTCTGGAGTTTCCTCTAGGCCAAAAAGAGGACTTTGCTGGGGTTTGCCCAGATAATTACACCTGGCTGGTGATGCATCTGTGAAGGTGTAAGCCATGTAGTTCTCAACTGCCCAGGAAGTTGAAACTTCATTGAATGAAATTATTGCGAACCTATACTGTACTACCCATAGTCCCTGCTCTCAAGCATCACACATTCAGCAATCAGAGAATGCAGAAAGTGCAAGTTGTCCCCAGACCTTTCCAATGGACACTTCATGTGCTTTAATAACTGTGCATTGTGACTAGAGGCCAGGTGGGGCTTATATTAGTTTCTATTGCTGCCTAACAAATCACCACAAGCTTAGCAGCTTAAAAAAATACCCATTTATTAATGTATATATAGTTCTGTAAGGTGAGAACTTGGACTGGCTCAACTGAGATCTCTACTTAGGGTTTCACAAATCCAGAATTAAGGTATTGGCTGGCGTGGGCTCTTATCTTGAGGTTCTAAGGAAGAATCAGCTTCCATGCTCTGTCAGGTTGTTGGCAGAGTCAAGTTCTTTGTGGTTGTAAGTCTGAGGTCCCTGTTCCCTTGCTGGCTGCAGCCAGGACCCGATCTCAGCCCCTTCCTTCTTCAGGCCTGCAATGGTGCAATACATCCTTCCTTCCTTCAAGTCTCTGACTTCCACTTCTGGGACCAGCCACAGAAAACTCTGCTTTAAAGGGTTTATTGGTTAGGCCAGATCCATCCAGAAAGTTTCCCTTTTTTAAGATGGACTGATTTGTAACATCATTAATTACATACATGTAAACATTAATTACATCTGCAAATCTCTTTGTCATATAAGTTAGCATGATCATAGGAATGGGACCATGGGTGCAAATTGGGGGCCATTACTCCAGGGCTCATGCTGACTGGGGCTGCGCCAACAATATTAACAGCAGTAGCTCTCATGAACTGAGTGAATTGTGTATGTCCCACTGTATTAAACCGTTTACATGTATTCTCTTGTTTAATTCTCAGGATGGTACCTTAAAGTAGACATAGTTATTTTTCACCCCCATTTTCTATATGAGAAAGCTGAGACTCAGAGAATTTAAGTATCTTGGGCTAGTCTTACAGGAGGAAATGGCAGTGCTGGGATTTGAAAGCAAGGCCTCTTGCACCTCACTTCCCTGTGTGGCTACTCCAGGTTGGCATCTCCAATTTGATCTGTGTGATTTATGGAGCACCATCCAGAATGGAGTGGAGGGTTGCTCTTTTCCAACTAGCATTTAAAATGCTTAAATGAACCTGTCGATCAGACAGCAAATAATATGGCAGACACCAGGGACCTCTCACATCAGTCTAACAGATCTCTGGATCAGGTTGATTCTTATTCCAGTGGATTTTCCATTCAGCAATGGTTTTTAAATTTTATTTATTTTTATTATACATATGTGGGGTACAAGTCAGGATTAGTTACACAAGCAGGCTTCATGCAGGTGAAGTTTGGACCTCCAACAACAATGTTTATTAAGCATCCAGTCAATTCTAGGAAGTAAAGATGACACAGAATACTGTCCTTGAGGAGCTGCCAATATAAATAAAAGCACAACACACAGTGACCAAAGGAGTGAAGAGTGCTCGACAGCAGTGGAAGAAGACACAAAGGGATTTAGAATGTTCTTGGAGACAAGACAGAACTTGTATTTACTGCATGCCATAGCCCTTGTGCATAGCACAGGGCCTGTCACACAATAGGTGCTCAGAAATTACTGGTTGCATTCATTTTTTGAGCATCTACTATGTACAAGATCATCTACATGCCAGACAAATGTGAAGTTCAGAGGAGGGTGCAGCTGTGAAATGAGAGGAATTGGAGGGGTGGGGAGGCTTGGGACTTGAGCAGGGAGAATGGGGGAGCAGAGGAGGAGAGCTAGAAAGCCCAGAGTCAGCCTGAGTGAGTGGTGGGGGAGGAGGAGGGACTGGGGTGGGGAGGAAGCTGAGAAGGGGGAACTGATGGGACAAGACTTGGATGTCAGAGCCTCATTGGAGGCTTTTGAGCAGGAAAGATTGGTGGTCAGCAGCTAACCATTTAGCACTGGGTTGGTGGGTGTGGGAAGAGATGGGGACAGGACCCTGGCATAACTTTACCAGCCTGTAGTGGTGAGGGCAGGACTAGGAAAGAAAGCCCTAGCCCTAGGGTCACTGGAAGGAAGATGTAGTAGAACTTGGCAGCTGAATGTCAAGCTAAAAATGTATACATGAATGAGTGACTATTTATGGGCACCCATGTATTTGCTATAAATATACATGCATATGTAATTTTGAGAGACCAAGAATCATCAACTGTGAAACCCAAGTGCAGTAGCTCATGCGTGGCCCCTGTACTTTGCTGCTGGAGGGCCTGCCTTATGCAAACCACCAAGGCCTGTTGTTCTGGAGGAGGATGAGGTGGTCCTGTGGGTGAGGAAGGCTTCTCATGATGAAGGCAGGAGCAGGGCGGGCCGGGTTATTAGAGGGGAGGCAGGTGGCCGTGGGTAGGAGGGCACCGGGTTCAGCTGTCCCATTGGCAGCAGACTCTCTTAGTCCAGACAGGACAGGGACAGAGACCCCTGTGCAGACCCCATGCTTCTACTGAAGTTTCTCTTTCTCAGTTCTTAAAAGAAAGCATGGTTAATGTGGAGGATGCAGAAGTTCTGCTACCCCAATATTATATAGTGTGGTCTGGGAGTCCCTGAGATCCCCTTAGGTCCACAAGGTGAAAACTGTTTTTGTGGTAATACGAAAACATCATTTGCCCTTTTCACTCAGTCTCTCCAGAGCTCAGTGAACCAATGTTTTCCAAATGACCGGTGCCCCATGTTACAAAATCATGCATGGGTAAACCACCCATTCAAAGTACAGGATGGGCTGGCGGATGGGAATGCCAGAATACAAAAGTTCATTGATACGGGCTCAGATTCCACATCGCAGTGAACCTGTAACAAACTATACTTGTCATGGCTTAGTGTGGTATCAAAGAAGAGTATCTACAGTTACCTGAAAATTTCCTCCCTTTCCCAGCTACCTCTGTAATGCTGAATTTTTTTCATATTCTGTAATCAAAACAATGTATCTCAACAGATTGAATGCAGAAGCATATATGAGAATCCAACCACTTCTCTCAATTTAAAACTGTTTTTGGATAATTTATTTTTAAAGCAAAAATTATTTAATTTTTTAAAAAATTGATATATTATAGTTGTACATATTTTCAAGGTACATGTGATATTTTGATACCTGTATATAATGACCAAATCAGGGTAACTGGGCTATCCATCACCTCAAACATTTATCTTTTCTTGGGAAATTGATTTATGAAAAATACCTGGCCGGGCTCAGTGGCTCAGCCTGTAATCCCAGCACTTTGGGAGGCTGAGGTGAGTGGATTGCCTGAGCCCACGGGTTCGAGACCCGCCTGGGCAACTTGGTGAGACTTCGTCTCTATAATAAATCAAAAATTAGCCGGACGTGGTAGCACGCGCCTGTAGTTCCGGCTGCTTGGAAGGCTGAGGCAGAAGGATTGCCGGAGCAGGCTGTGGCTGCAGTGGCCAGGAGCCTGCCACTGCCCTCCAGTCTGGGCGCCAGAGTGAGACTCCAACTCAAAAATAAACACAACTATTGTATGTTAATACATAATGGGTTTATTATTGTAATTTTAAATTAACATTTAAATTTGTTGTTAGTTTTCCTTTCAAATATAGTAAATATCAATAGGCAAAACCACATAAACAAAGCCCTAGGGTCCTCAATCATTTTTAGATTGTTAAAAGATCCTGAGACCAAACACTTTGAGAACACCTGAACTACCCAAAGTTCCCGAAAACTGGATCTGGAATCGAGCCCTGTGTCCACTTCCATACATCCATTTTCCCCCTTCAGTCCCCCAGCGATCCTTTGAGGTTGTGTAATTGCTTTCATGTCCATTTTACAAGTGAGGAAATCGAGGTACTGAGAATGTGAATACTGAGCACAGGTCTAACAGAACAGAGATGAGAGTACTGGCGTGCGGGAAGGTCCCAGACTGATGTTGCTGTTCTTAGGCAGGGAGGAAGGCAGATGCCAGAGGAACTTATGTTCCGTAAACCTTCTGGTCTGTGTCCTCTAGACCAGCGGTCCCCATCCTTTTTTGGCATCGGAACTGGTTTTGTGGAAAACAGTTTTTCACCCAAGGAGCACGCGACCTAGATCCCTTGTATGTACAGTTCACAATAGGGTTTGCGCTCCTAGGAGAATCTTTGCAGCTGCTGATCTGACTGGAAGAAGCAAGAGTTCTGTTCACCTGCTGCTCACCTGCTATGCTGTCCAGTTCCTAGGAGGCCACAGACCAGTACTGGTCCACGACCCAGGGGTTGGGACCCCTGTTCTAGACCTCCGCTTTGTGTGCAACACTCTTAGTGCAGTGCTCAGCCTGGCAGGGAGGCGTCTCCACACACTGTCTCCTTTCCTGAGACCTGGGAAAGCAGGTGTAAGCTTGCTAGGGGACAGTGGGAGGCATGGGACATCCAGTGTTTCCCATTTGGAATAGCATTCTCCTGTTCAGGCACATAGCATGGTGGTGGCCAAGAGCGTGGTTTGTCTTAAATAGCTTGTAGCTTGCATTTTGCCATTTAAGCAGGGACTTCAGAGCAAAACAGCCTTGAACACGGGCTTCAGACAAACTGAGGATGTGTGCATAGTATTATCTTCTCAGAGCTTCAGTTTGTATATCCGTACTATTGGGACGACAAGATCTTGAAGAGATGTTGAAAGGATTGAGTGAAAGAATGCACACAGGCTCCCGTGTAGCGAGGTGCTAGAAAGATCGTATCACATCGGACAGAGTTCACCCGGCCAAAGGGTGTGCAGTGAAAAGCAAGTCCCCTGGCATCCTTCCACGGTAGCTAGTATCCACTAGTTTCTTACCCAGCCTGCCAGAGATAACCAGCAGGTGTGTGTATATCAGGTGTGTGTATGTGTGTGTGTATGTGAGAGAGTGTGAGAGAGAAAGAGAGAATAGGTAGTCTGGTTCTGAACATGTATCAAAGACAACATCTGATACACAGCTCTTCTCATTTTAGCTCACTAAGTCAGTCCCTTAATTTTTTTATATAACACACACACACGCGCGCGAGCGCACACACACACACACATTTTTTTGTATAGTACTCCACTCTGAATGTCTAGCCCAGCCTCTAATTCATGAAGGCTGAGGTTGTTTCTAGTCCTTTGCTTTTGCCACCATGCTGCAATGGATGACCTCACTCAGGTGCAGGCATGGCTGAAGGCAGTTCTGGGAGTGGAGTACTGGGGCAGAGGGCATGTGCATTTGTCATCTTAAAAGATGTATCTCAGTTGTTGTCCCAAGGGGTCATACCAGCAATACCCCCTTTTGCTCTCATCTCTTTCAACGGGGAAAGAAAGTATTGCGTCTTGTCTTTGGGAACCTAGGGACATTCTCTTTCTGATTTGGCATCAACTCTGACAGCCTGGAGAATAGCAAAGCTGGAGAAGAGGGAGAAAGAAATCCACTAGCGGTGCAGGGCTGGTGCTTTGCTCCTGCTTTTGTTCTGTTCTACATGTTCGTTTTCCTTCAGTGCTGTCGCTCCAGGTGGCTCATGGAAAGTGATATCTAGGACAGAGTGCTTTTAATGGCTCCATCTGTGGACCAGACAGGAGGAGACAGTCCTGCTGAAGAGGGAGGAACCCTGTTCAGGATGCAATGTTTGCTTTGGAGGGGAGCCTTGCTGTCTGCCCCCCTTTTGTTTCTCTCTCTGCCTCACTCTGGATAAGTGGAAGGAAACGAGTGACTTCACCAGATGGGTGAACCTGTGTGCTGAGTTCTTTGTCCCTTCTGTGGTGAGAGCATTGGTGTCCATTTCATTGGCCCTGTTCCCATCTGGAGCAACAGCTGGGTTTGCAGATGACTCCCAGTTCTAGGGGCCAGAGACAGCCAGGCAGGCCCTCATGCTGGGAGGTGGGGGAGTAAAATGGGGCAGGAAGAAGCCAGGCAGCTCATTCTGTTGACCTGATGGTTCCCCCACCCCCACCCCCCAGCTGAAAGAAGCCTCTTTGTTGTAGGGTGCATTGTGTGGTTTGACGGTGGCCTACATGGTAAACTTTTAAGACAATATGGTATCTAAAAATCTATCATTCTTTTTCAAAGAATTTATCCCAAGAGAATATAGTAATTCAACAAAAGCAAAAACATTTATTTATTGGATAAAATTGCAAGAAACTGAGTGAGTGGATTAATCAATCGAGATGATTATATATTTCACAGACATTAAAATTTACACTTGATGACCACAGAGATACTAGACTAAGCTGCATGAGGGCATGGGAAGACAGGTCCCCCATCGCTACATGTGGTAGGCCCTTTCAGTCTGTTCGATTGTGAATGGAGAATGGGGAGACGGACACTCTGGGAAAGGTTGAGGTAAAAACGATGGAACACTGTATTTTGTAACTACAATTTAAAATGCTTATTTTGAGATAAAAGCCCAAAATGACTAGTCAAAGTGAAAATAGTTCTTCTATTTTCCGTGTTTCTCAATCTTTTCTTATTGGCACCTCTCCACCTTTGCTTTTGCCACCATGCTGCAGTGGATGACCTCACTCAGGTGCAGGCATGGCTGAAGGCAGTTCTGGGAGTGGAGTACTGGGGCAGAGGGCATGTGCGTTTGTCATCTTAAAAGATGTATCTCAGTTGTTGTCCCAAGGGGTCATACCAGCAATGCCCTTTTTTGCTCTCGTCTCTTTCAACAGGGAAAGAAAGAATTGCATCTTGTTTTTGGGAACCTAGGGACATTCTCTTTCTGGTTTGGTATCAACTCTGACTAAAAATTAATTAAATAATTTTTAGACCTTTTTTTCCTGATTGAACACACCCTCCGCCCATTACATTTTAATACCACAGATACATAGCTGTGCTTTATATATAAAAAGAACAAGAGATTTTTTATGTCCCAAGGACTAAGTTTTGCTTCCTCAGAGGCAGTATCCCCACCCCTCTTCCTCCCCACTCACCCCTGAGAGTGCCTGTGTTGGGGTGGGATTTTAAGGCAGCTGCGTTTTTTACAAAATCTTGCTCCTCCCTTCTTTTTTTTTTTTTTTGAGTTGGAGTCTCACTTTGTCGCCCAGACTGGAGTACAGTGGCCGCTCCCGGCCACCGTAGAGATGAGGTCTCGCTGCCGAAGCAGGTCTCGAACCCGCGGGCTCAGGCAATCCACTCACCTCAGCCTCCCAAAGGCACGGGATACAGGCTGAGCCACCGAGCCCGGCTGCTCCTCACTTCTTAGTAAAAGACACATGATCAAACTGCTGGTGTGTGCCTCTTGGCCCATCTTGCTTGGTCTGCAGAGCTCCTGCTCTCTGAGAAGACAGGGCACTGGGCAGGAAGAAGGGCCCTGCCCAGCCACCGCTGTGCCTGCATCTGCTTCAGGCTGGATGTGTAACCGTGAGAGGGCTCGGCTGGCCCGCTTCTCTCCTTAGCATGATGGCTTCTCTTTAGAAAAAAATGTTGGTGAGGGGCTGGTCAATTCCATGAGTAGCCGAACATGTCCTGGGAGATGGCTAGATCCTTTCCCTGAGGTGAACTTTCTCAGCCAGGGTTCCTCATTTGTAAACAGAGGCCGCTCCCTGTTAGGACAAGTGACACACAGGAGAGAAGTTAATTCATGACTCACCGTGGATCTCTTGGGACATGGGGGTTGTACAGAAGCCTGTTGAGAAGGGCTGCCCCAAGGGGTGGATGGAGAGGACCCTGTCCTAGTGCTGGGACTTGTAGGTAGACACGAGGCTGAGGATCCACACATCCCTCTCCTTCCTGTTTGGTGTATGGGAAACAGAGGATCTGGATTTGACAGCATCCCTTCTCCAGCCTCCTGACATGGGGCTCACATAGTGTAGTTGTGGGAACAGACTCAGGCCATAGCCCTGGGCTCTGCCCCCACTCCCTGCATAGTTTAGGGGAAATTGCCCAACACCCCCTGCCCAGTTCCCAAAGCTGTAAGATGCTGATGATGACTGTACCTAAAGCTATGGAGAGATTAGATGAGTTGACACAGAGCACTTAGAACAGAGCCCAGCAGTAGTGATTTTTCAGTATTGTTGTTGTTGTTGTCATTATTATTAACCTCTGAGCTTCTGTTTCCTTATCTGTAAGTAACAGAAAAAGTGAGGTAGGCAGGTGGTAGGATTGCATTTTCTGACTCTCTTGGATAAGTGAAGTCATGTGACTGGTTTTGGCCAGTGAGTATAAGGAGAAGTGGTGTGTGTCTTTCTAGGCCAAGCATTTAATCATTCATGCTGTGGTTCCTAAGGCTCTCTCTCTTCTCCCTTTGGTGTAATGACATGGTGTAGTGACATGGTGGCAGCTCTGTCTGTGGGTTCCTGGGAGTTCCAGTGACCACTACCTGAACCACTATGCATGTAGCTTGAACAGGAAGTAAATATTTTTCCTATAAAGGCATTGAAATTTGGGGTGTGTGTGTTGCTGCAGCAGAACCTTGCCCATACTGATTAAACAGCCATAACCATGTTGAACTTGGTTGTGAGAATTAACACTTATATGTAAAATACCCTACACAGTATTTGGTACATGATTGTAAGGCATTTGATTTGGCTCCCTCCTGACTAGAATTCCCTACTATTTTTTTTGCAATAAGTGTTGCTTCATATTTCAACAGAGTTTGACAGGCCTTGACCCATCACCTCCTATTCTATATCTTCTCTGGAAAGGCAGAGCTACTGCCCTGCGCAGGCCCAGCACAGTGCTTCCACACCAGTGGAGAGGGCGTCCATCTCAATAGCATCCCTTAGCTTGTAGGCATAGCTTGGCTGTCAGTCATGGAAGCTAAAATGTCTGACCTTCCTCGAGTGTGCTTAACGTTTGGGTGCATTGAGTAAAAGGTTGGGGTGTGTGGAGAAGGTATTGGAACATTGGCCGATCCTCTGCATCTGTTCGAACCTCCCTTCACTTTCCAGGCTTTGACTGCAGGCAGACAGGTGGGCCATGTGTAGGGGATCCTGTGATTCCTTGCCTTCAAGGGGACTCTGTCCGGGGGTGGGTGAGAGACATGTGCTTGAGAGGGGTATGGTGGCATTATTGATCTTGACCTCAGAAGAGCAGGCAGAAACCTAGTTCTCACCACTCTGTCAGAAGCTGTGTGAGGGTTGCGATTCTGCCCTGTCTGGTAAGATCATATGAGCATGGGCCTGCCGCCCCAGCCTTCAGAGGCCGCTGTTTGATGCTGGGGCCTTATGGGACTGCCTGAAGGAAAAACTCTGTCATTTTATAGTATGTAAAGTAGATACCCTCACTCCTTCCCATAGCCTTGCTCCATTCTAGAACTACTCTGTGGTTAGCCCATTCCTGTCTGGAAGGCATGAGGGCCCAGGCGAGGCTAGAATGATGGGGTAGGCTGAGGGCCAGGCGAGTGGTAGGAGAGACTTAGGACCACCCAGCACACTGGCCATCTGAGGACAGAAGGTGTCATTACATGATTCTTGTGACTTCGCTGCAGGTTTGAAATCTTCACAGTATGCCTAGCACTTTGGGAGGGTGAGGCAGGAGTGCTTGAGGACAGGAGTTCATGACCAGCCTGGGCAAAATAGCAAGACCTCATCTCTATAAAAATAGTCCAGTCCCAAGAGGGCGGCCACCATGAAGAAGGCGGCTGCAGAAGATGTCAATGTTACTTTTGAAGATCAACAAAAGATAAACAAATTTGCACGGAACACAAGTAGAATCACAGAGCCGAAGGAAGAAATAGAAGTAAAAAAGAAACAACTCCAAAATTTAGAAGATGCTTGTGATGACATCATGCTTGCAAATGACGACTGCTTAATGATACCTTATCAAATTGGTGATGTTTTCATTAGCCATTCTCAAGAATAAACACAAGAAATGTTAGAAGAAGCTAAGAAAAATTTGCAAGAAGAAATTGACGCCTTAGAATACAGAGTGGAATCCATTCAGCAGGTGTTAGCAGATTTGAAATTTCAGTTATATGCAAAATTCGGGAGCAGCATAAACCTTGAAGCTGATGAAAGTTAAACATTTTATAATACTTTTTAAAATTTGTTTAATAAACTTGAATATTGTTTAAAATGATAATTTTCCTTCTTCTAATGACATGGAAAGGAAAACTTTCTTTTTAAAAAATTTCATTTAGCCGGGCTCGGTGGCTCAGCCTATAATCCCACGCCTTTGGGAGGCTGAGGTGAGTGGATTACCTGAGCCCGTGGGTTCGAGACCCACCTGGGCAGCAAGACCTCATCTCTACAATAAATCAAAAAATCAGCCGGGCATGGTAGCGCATGCCTGTAATTTTGGCTACTTGGAAGGCTGAGGCGGAAGGATCACCGGAGCCCAGCAGGTCGAGGCTGTGGTGGCCGGGAGCGGCCACTGCACTCCAGTCTGGGCGACAGAGTGAGACCCCAACTCAAAAAAAAAAAAAAAAAAAAATTTCATTTATTTAATGGAAACTTGCCTATTTTCATGTCTTGCTTATTTATTTTATATTTTTAAAAGAAGACAGTATTCATCTATGTATTTTGCGTAATGATTATATCAAGTCTAGGGGCTGTATGTCATGTTATTAAAATCAGCTAAGCAATCAAAAAAAAGAAAAGAAATATTTACAATAAAAATAAAAAGTTGAAACAAAATAAAAATAAATACACGGTGAAAAATATATACAATGCTAATCAGTTGCATTGTGAATAAAAAACAGGATACATACAATATTTTGAATAAATATATGCAAAGTTTCTTGTTTTTGTTTTAAGAAAGGACCATTGAAAGGCAGAAACATCTAGAGAGAGGGCCCATTGTCTGTTAATTCACTTGTATCTAGAATGATCTATGGCTCTGATTCAGTTACAGTGGTCATTCTAATTTTACTTTCAATTAACAGATTCTTCTGCTTCCCGGGGTGCTTAGTTTGTTTTCCATTTGAAAATCAAAAGGGTGGATTCTCTTGCGTGCTGTGAGTTTCCTGTGCTGCTTGTTTCTGACAGATACTAGGGCAGGGCACTTCTGTAGGGTAGGGCACTTCTGGCCTTCTGGAAGTCCCCACCAGGGAACCATGGCTGCAACACACAGTTCACATCTATGATATTTAATTGTGTTTAAGTCATTTATTAAACAGTTTCAGGACTGACTTAAATCTAGCGGGCTTGTCCAAAACCTTGAATTTTACTTGATTATAGAATTAATGCATACTCATTAGAAAATCAAACAACTTAACAAATGGACAATGTAAACCACTTTTTTTTTTAATTAGAGGGTCCCACGCAGTGGCTCACACCTATAATCCCAGCACTTTGGCAGGCTGAGACAGGAAGATTGCTTGAGCCCAGGGGTTCGAGACCAGCCTAAGTAACATAGCGAGATCTCATCTCTACAAAAAATCAAAAAAATAGCTGGGCATGGTGGCATGCGCCTGTAGTCTGAGCTACTTTGGAGGCTGAGGAGGGAGGATCACCTGAACCCAGGAGGTCAAGGCTGCGGTGAGCCACGATCATACTACTGCAGTCCAGTCTGGGTGACAGAGTGAGACCTTGACTTTATTTGGTGACAGTGTAATAAACAGCAATAGTAATAAAACAGCTGACCGAGTAAGCTCGATAGGCCCATGCTATTCTAACGACTGTTCATTGACCGTCTCATGTAATTCTCACAACAATCATATAAAATAGCTGCTGTTTTTATCGTCACTTTATTGTTGCAGAAAGTAGACCCAGAGAGGTGAGTTAATGTTCCCGAGGTCACATGGTTATGGCTGCAGCGTCTCTGAAGTCCCTGCTCTAACCACTGGCACCGAGGAACCTTGACCTTTCCTCGAGTTGCTTTGCCATGGTTGGGTCAGTACAGCTGGGCAAAACTCCCAGAGAGAACAGCTCCAGGAGCTGACCTCCTCACCCCTCTTACCCATTATACTTCTGTGTGAGCTTTTGTGTTATGCCTGTCTATTGTACAGCTCAAGAGATAAGGCCATGCCGTCTTGATTTTTATTTATTATTTTGGTCCTCCACATAGCCTGGTATCCGTCAGGTGCTTGATGAAGACTTGTCTGGGTTTTTAGATTGGGTGACCAGTGACCATTGCAGTCACTGGGGTCAGATGTCTGAGATATCTGACTGTTGGTCGAGGTCTTCTTCCTCCACCTTGCATCTGCTACTGTTGGATCCAAGTAGAATTCCTCAGTCCCATGTCCAGCTCCTGGGCTGGGTTGACAGAACAGCTGGGATGGCAGCAGGTCTCTCAACCTATGGGGCAGGCTTGAACTTCCTTACAACATGGTTGTCTCAGAGCTGCCTGGCTTCCGATGTGGCTGGTTTCCCTTTGAGTGAGAGTCACAGAGACAACAAGGAGAAGCTGTACATCTCTGGCAGGCCTGGAATGGGCACAGTGTTGCTTTGGCCCTGTTCTGTTCTGTTGATAGGTCAAAATAGCAATCTCAGACCGAGGAGGCTAAGGCAGGAAGATCACTCAGGTTCCAGGGCAGGGGCATAGACCCCGCCTTGCAGAGGGAGGGTGTCTGTGCCATTAGGCCCCCTCCCCTCCCCCACACTGTGATCGTACCCCACCTGCCTCCTGCTTTTCTCTTTTCTGAAGGACCAGCCTCACCTCTGCCCAGCCTCTGTACTTGCTCTTCCTCATTCTGGGACTCTCCCTTCCTCATCTTCACCTCCTGGCTACCACTCATCTCTGTGGTGTCAGTCCACACAGGGCCCTAAACAAGCCCACTGCTGCCTTGTCCCTCCATAGCCCATGACTGTTTGAGTCTTTTTCTCCCCACCCACAGGAAGTGAGAAGGTCCCATGCACTTATTTACTTGTTGGTGCTCCATCCCCTCCCACATCCAACCTGCAGTGAGGCCCCAGGAAGGCAGGAACCTGTCTGTCTCTTTCACCTCCAGCTCCTTACATGGCCTGTGGGAATTGCTCAGGAGACTTCAGCAAGTGAGTGAATCAGAGCCAAATGACGAGCCCTCATACACACCAGCCTCCTGGGCTGTCCCAAGTGGTCGGAGTGGCAGGCAGGCAGGAGGAGGGGAGAATGATGCCTTGGCCTTGAATCTGGTCTCTGTTCCTGAACATTTGTCACAGGGGCCCTCTGATAAGCCGCCGTGGGTTTCCAGAGCCCTCCTCTCCTCAGCCCACCCTCCTGCATGGTTGATGATAGCACAGAGCCTGAAACCCCAGCAGGTGGAGGGCCTGAAGCCTGGGCAGCTTGGTGCAACCCAGCCTGCCTGCACTGCAGCCCTCAGGAGAGGGTGGGTGGAGAGTGTCTCTCAGGGGAAACAGGATAGGAAGATGTCCATCATTCTATCATCTCTCCTTCCCCTGTTGACTGACTATCCCCCCACACCACTTCTTTCTCAGGTTAGCAGAGAAATTAGGAGCTCAGAGTCTGCAGTCAGGCCAGGGTTCCAGGAGTATAGTCTTAAGTCTCAGTTTACTTATCAGTAAAATGGGAATGATGGAAGTGGGCTTTGGGCAGGGCCCAGGTTCTTGCAGCTCTATTTCCATGAAATCATTGCTGTCAGAGTCCTGACTTTGATGCACCCAGTGCTTACAGGGTGCCAGAAAGGGTAGGGCCTTGTGGCTTTCAGTGCTGGCTCCTGCAGGGTGGCCATAAACCGTGGCACAGGTTGTTCACAGCATAAGGGCACCCAGCCTCGTGAAATCCAGCTGCATTTTCTTCTGTGGGCCTAGTGCCTGGGTCCAGAGCCACATCTACCATTAGAAGGCCTGGCTTTTTCGACTTTCCAGAGGTACTTTCCTGCTAACCAAGAGCATGGTACACCATAGAAGCTGGGAGGTTTCTAGTTTGTACCGAGGGGACATATGGGTTGGTCATGGCCTGAGCTCCTGAGGTGACCTGAGCCATTCATTCCTGGGGACTGTACAAAGGCTGGACAGCCCACTGCTTCTGCCTTCTTCAGGCCCCTGCCAAGCTGCATGCTTCTCTTGCTTCCTCTGGCCTCTGGTGAAGAATGATAGCACTGACACCCTCATTTTGAGGTTCACTAACTCTTGGCTGGTGAAGGAAGGTGGGGAGGACCTGGTGCTGCAGCCAAGCAGAGTCAAAATAGCAGTTTGATGGTGTCTTGGCTTATTTTTCTCTCAGAATAAGCCTTTAGGCTTTGCATCATCTTATGTGAGTGTGGCAAGTTTTCTTCTGAAGATGGGGCCTCTTGGCTGCTTTGTTTCCTCGTGCATTTAGCTAACCTTCCAAGGATAATGAGCAGAGTGAGCTGAACACTGTTACCAGGTGCCTTTCAGTGCTTCAAGCCCCGACTCTGTGTGTGTGGGTTGCCTGGAGAGCAGTGTTGTCTGAGGAGGATCAATCCCTCTTAGCAGGGTGATGAATTGTTGGTCTGTGGCATTGCATCGTGGTGCAGTGATACTGTGTACCTTAAATCCATCAAAGCCCAGGATAGTGCTTAGGTAATCAAAACAACTCTGGGATGTGCACAGCGTGAAAGTGTCTGATTGTGGCCCCAAGAGTGGGAGCCATGGGCACAGAAAGGTTTCTGAAGGCTCTCGAATGCTCCCCTCCTACCTTGAGAGTCCCTGGCTTTCATTTTTTGTTGTGTCCCCAGCCCTTGCCATGGGCAGGAATATAACTGGTACTGAACACGTGTCTCTAACAACTGAAAAGTATCTCACAGTGCCATTCTCCTTGGTGCTGCGTGGACTTCCTGGAGGTGAAAAGGTGGAGGGACACACAGCTAAGACCCCTCAATGCTGATTCAGGGCCCACATACCCCTGTGATTCCTTGTACCTTTCAGGACTCTTCCAAAAAGGGGAGACTGAGGAAATCCAGGGACAAACTGGCAGGAAGAGGGGCTTGGGTGGCCTTCCCCTGGGCACACTCCCATCTTGAATAGGTGACAGCACAGCCACCATCCCCTCCTGTTCCCAGCCTTGGTCCAGGCCAGTCAGAGTCCTGGGACAGCCTGCTCATTCCTTGCAGCTACAGTAACATCTTCATATAGACTCTCACTATCTGTCCTGGGTGTGGCCTCTCCCAGCGCTGGATGATGTCACAGGCTTATGGGCCAGGCCTGGCTTGTGTCCACTCCTTACCTGATCCTGGGGCCCAGTGATGTGCACTTTGGCCAACTTGGGTCTGACACCCATCCTTGGATCCCACCTACTGCCCAGCCTAGAGGGAGAAGGCAACATTGTGCTGCCTCGAGTGAAACAGTGTGTGTCTACCACGTACATCCATTATCACAGCCACCTGGATAGCACTCACCTCCCATCTCAGCCGTCCTCCCTCTGAGTCTTGAGAGCAGCTGGGCTAGCAGTCTAGGTGGGTGTCACGTGAAATGAATGATGTGCACTGTATGTATCTTGGGGCCTCGTTACAGACATAGGGTGGGATGGAGGGGTCCATTACTTCAAATTGAGTGCCCTCTCTGCACCGGGCTTCATTCTGAACTTTGAAGTCACATCAGCGAGCACCACATGTGGTTCCTGCCTCCTGGACTTCCAGTGGCAGTTGGGGAGGCAGTACCAAATAGGGTGCCTGGAAGTATCTGGGTCTCGGCCTTAACCAGGAGCTGGCTGAGTTGGTGGGCAGGTGGCCACTGTCCATGCAAGATTGGCTCAGGGGCAGGCGCTGTCTAGAGGAGGTGGGACAAGCAGGGAAACAGCTGGGCAGGTGCCTCTGCCCTTGGCACAGAGGCACCCCAGGCTGGCGGCTGTCTGGGTGCGGGAACCCGCTTGGGTGTGAATGTGAGTTGCTGGCGTTTGCGTCTGTGGCAGGCATTCTTGGCGCTGAGTTTAGCAGAACACCAGTCAGCTCTAGCTCCCAGTGCTGCCCACTCAGTGTCCTTGGAGAGGGCCCTGCTCTGCCTTCTGCTCTGGGCTATCATGGCTGCTCTTTTGGGATTTGCCCTGCTTTCTGGTGCTTTCTCAGTGTTTTGAGTCTTGCTTTGTCCCACCTGTCACCTCCTCCAAAGGGAGTGTCCACCTGGACGCCCTCACAGGCAGCCCTTTTAACACAGCAGCCCAGCGTGGAAGTGGGGCCCGGCCCTGACCCTACAGCTCCAGGGTCAGCTGCCTTGAGAGTTTGGACCTGGGGCCATGAGAGAGGGAAACGTGCCTCACTAGGACATTGCCCAGGACCTTTGCCAGACAGGCTTGGTGTGTATAATCTACATGCGATGGTGTGGGAGCAGGGGCTGTGCACCAACTGGCCAGCCGAGGTCAGGCCCCATTGTAACCCGTGGAGCCCACTCCCCCTGGTGCAGGTCCTAGTTCCAGGGCCACAGTTACCAAGACAAAGAGCTGGGATTCCACCTGGGACTGTCTGTAAGAAGAATCCCGGGGGACTCAGCCATACAGGGTGTCCACACCTGAGCATTCAAGGTAACATTCAGCCCAAGCTCAGAACTGGCCTGGCTCCCTGGCAGGGCCAGGGTGAGCTAAGAGGCAGACACAGTGAGATGCTTGGAGCCTGGGGCAGGTGAGGCCCTTGGAAACACAGGTATGTTGATAATGGAACTGAGGCTGAACCTTGGCATCAGGGCCCTTGAACCTGACCCTGAGGGCGAGAACTTTGGCCTGGGAGTCCTGGAGCCATGAATTGGAGTCCTCTCTGGTCCTTGGCTCTCCTTTGAATCCTTGTCCCATTTCTTCCAGCATGGTCTGCAGAACAAAGGCAACAGATACCTCATAAAATGTCCTGATATGATATAGGTGGGGAGGGAGGGGACAGAGCCACATCTGGAAAATTGTCCATTGGCCAAGGAGATGGAAGCTGAAATGAGGATTTAGCAATCACAGCAAGATTTGGGGAAATGTGTTACAGAGTCCAGAGTTCAGATGGGCAATTCTGGTCACTCTGGCCAAGCTGTCTGCAAAGCCTCTCACACCAGGTCAGCACAGCCAATCGGGCTCCGTGACACACATCCCAGGGCTCAGCTTGGAGGACGTGCTCAGGAAATAGTTCCCGACAAGTGAGTGAGTTCTGGAGGCCTGAACAGGTGGGAACTTTTCTTCACAAGAGAGTGAGGTTCAAGGAGAGGGAAGGCACCCCAGGGCAGGAGAGCGGCTGGGATCACCATGCACAACCTGAACTTGGGCCTGTGCCTCACCCTCACTCCCAGAGAAGCTGGTCCCACAGCCTCGGAGCCCAGTGGCCTACGGACTGCCGGTTGCATGGCAGTGTCCCACGCAGGTCGTCTGCCTGGAGCATGGGGGCCCAAGCAGCAAGGCCAAGGTCATCCCTATGCCCTCCCTGCCCAAGTCCAGGACCCGGGACCTTGCCCAAGCAGTTCTGACTATTTCTATGTATGGCTTCTCTGATTCTTTGCCATGGGAGGAGTGAGTGAGAGATTTCAGTTGCAGTAGGACACTAGTTTTGTAATTTCATTGAAGCTTGAAATCACTTCCTTCCTTTACCCTAGTGTTACTTAAGTAGAAAATTGACTTGGAGTGGGGGCTGGGGGGCATATACTTTTGAAAATTAAAAGTAAAAAAGAAACTTTCTTGTTTGTTTCTTTTTACTTATTTGTGGGTTTGTTGTTTTGTTTTGTTTTATTTTGTTTTGTTTTTTGCCTCATCACTAGCAGGAACAAGGCAGCACCGCCTTTAGGGGATCAGGACGCTGGAATGCAGTTTGCTTTTTGGCGACTTTTTCTCCAGACATATGAGTTTTGCTGCCTGTGGGCTGAGCCTTGTATCCACAGTACTGTAGTAGGAGCCTTGGGTCAGGTCATCAGGTGGACTTCAGTGACAGTGCTTTGGAGTTCCCCAGATCAAGCAGGCGATGAGCCTGTGTCTGTTTGCATGGACCATCGCTCTAAGTGCCACATTCCAGCCTGGCAGAGAGGGAAAGAAAGGAAGGCAGGTGAGGAGTCACTGTGACGGGGTCCTGGAGTCGCCCAGAGGGACCTGGGAAACTCTGCTGGCTGTGAAATTCCTCTGCTTTGATTGAGGCAGGTCTGGATTGCTTTAGTTAGTGTTCAGCGTGCCCTGCTGTCATCCCAACCCTTCCTTGGTCTTGAGCGTGAGTCACTGGTGTCCTCACCTTCAAGCTGTCACTTGTCCCAGGTGGGGAAAAGGACACCCCTAGAGTCAGGGGACGTGTCTACACTGATGATGATGACCTTTCCAAAGGAAAGTGGGGTATCAGGACAGAGGCTGCTGGGAGCAGGGGAGGGGTGTATGAGGCTCCCCTTGGGAGTCCACAGTGAACCCTGCAGAAATCAGAGTCATCTTGGGCCAACAAAGGGCAGAGATCGGTCTCTAGCACCTTGGGTAGCTCCTTGGCCTCTGAGCTGTGACTTCCCCAGCTGAAAAATGGTGCTCATAAGAGTAACTTCCACAGAGAACTGTCCTGAGGATAGAATGCAGTCGAAGGCACTAGTTATCACCGCTGCCCTGATGTTCACTTAACCACCTCGGGGACACCATTTGCATGCTCTCATAACCATGGGAGGCAGCCCCAGCAAGCCTGGGGGTGGCTCATCTCTAGGCCAAACACTGATGAGAACAAAACCTGTTTCTGCAGACACAGTGTATGTAGCCGCCCTGCCTGCGTTGTCCTCGGAGATGTGGTCAAGGAAAAGAGGTTTGGTTTGGCAGAGCTGAACAGAGAAGGGGTAGGAGGGGGCAGGGGGCCTGGGACTGAAAGGAGGTTCCAAGAGGGTGGGCGGGCAGGAGGCCCCTCTCACCTGTGGGCTTGTTCCCCCCAGGCTGGTGCACCATGTCGGTCAGCGTCCACGAGACCCGCAAGTCGCGGAGCAGCACCGGGTCCATGAACGTCACCCTCTTCCACAAGGCCTCCCACCCGGACTGCGTGCTGGCCCACCTCAACACGCTGCGCAAGCACTGCATGTTCACCGACGTCACACTCTGGGCGGGCGACCGCGCCTTCCCCTGCCACCGTGCCGTGCTGGCCGCCTCCAGCCGCTACTTTGAGGCCATGTTCAGCCACGGCCTGCGGGAGAGCCGGGACGACACCGTCAACTTCCAGGACAACCTGCACCCCGAGGTGCTGGAGCTGCTGCTGGACTTCGCCTACTCCTCACGCATTGCCATCACCGAGGAGAATGCCGAGTCCCTGCTGGAGGCGGGTGACATGCTACAGTTCCACGATGTGCGGGACGCGGCCGCCGAGTTCCTGGAGAAGAACCTCTTCCCCTCCAACTGCCTGGGCATGATGCTCCTCTCGGATGCCCACCAGTGCCGCCGGCTCTATGAGTTCTCCTGGCGCATGTGCCTGGTGCACTTTGAGACCGTGCGGCAGAGCGAGGACTTCAACAGCCTGTCCAAGGACACGCTGCTGGACCTCATCTCCAGCGATGAGCTGGAGACCGAGGACGAGCGGGTGGTCTTCGAGGCCATCCTCCAGTGGGTGAAGCACGACATCGAGCAGCGGAAGGTCCACCTGCCCGAGCTCCTGCGCAGCGTGCGACTGGCCCTGCTGCCCTCTGACTGCCTGCAGGAGGCTGTCTCTGGTGAGGCCCTCCTCATGGCGGACGAGCGCACCAAGCTCATCCTAGATGAGGCCCTCCGCTGCAAGACCAGGATCCTGCAGAACGACGGGGTGGTCACCAGTCCCTGCGCCCGACCGCGCAAGGCGGGCCACACGCTGCTCATCCTTGGGGGCCAGACCTTCATGTGCGACAAGATCTACCAGGTAGACCACAAGGCCAAGGAGATCATCCCCAAGGCAGACCTGCCTAGCCCCCGCAAAGAGTTTAGCGCCTCGGCAATTGGCTGCAAGGTCTACGTGACAGGGGGCAGGGGCTCCGAGAATGGAGTCTCCAAGGATGTCTGGGTGTACGACACTGTGCACGAGGAGTGGTCCAAGGCGGCACCCATGCTGATCGCTCGCTTTGGCCACGGCTCGGCCGAGCTGGAGAACTGCCTCTATGTGGTGGGGGGGCACACGTCTCTGGCCGGTGTCTTCCCAGCATCGCCATCTGTCTCCCTGAAGCAGGTAGAGAAGTATGACCCTGGGGCCAACAAGTGGACGATGGTGGCCCCATTGAGGGACGGTGTCAGCAATGCTGCAGTGGTGAGCGCCAAGCTGAAGCTCTTTGTTTTCGGGGGGACCAGCATCCACCGGGACATGGTGTCCAAAGTTCAGTGTTATGATCCCTTGGAGAACCGTTGGATGATCAAGGCTGAGTGCCCGCAACCATGGCGCTACACAGCCGCTGCCGTCCTGGGCAGCCAGATCTTCATCATGGGAGGTGACACAGAATTCACAGCTGCCTCAGCCTACCGCTTTGACTGTGAGACCAACCAGTGGACGCGGATCGGGGATATGACTGCCAAGCGCATGTCCTGTCATGCCCTGGCTTCAGGCAACAAGCTCTATGTGGTGGGGGGTTACTTTGGGACCCAGAGGTGTAAGACCCTGGACTGCTATGACCCCACTTCAGACACGTGGAACTGCATCACCACGGTGCCCTACTCCCTCATCCCCACAGCCTTTGTCAGCACCTGGAAGCACCTGCCTGCATGATGCGTACCTGCAGAGTCCAGCCAGGTGAGCCCCCAGCAGTCCATGCCACTCTGGTGGGTGGAGGCCAGGGACGGAACGCACTCCTGCCTGTTCCCACTCTGGGTAAAGGTCACCATGTCTTCCAGGGAAGGCCGTGGTGGGCGCCAGGTGGCTGTTGTGCTCTGGGGTCAACTCCTGGCTCTGCCTCTTACTTGCAGTTGACTGGGAACAAGTCATGCAACCCTTCTGTAAAATGGGGACAATAACCTTAGTTAAACCAGCATTGTAGTTCCCAAACATGGCTACACATCAGAACCACTGGGGATCTCTTGACAGTGCTGTGTGGAGCTCAGTCAACCTGCAGAGTCTGAGGGTACCTTCTCTGTGCAAGCCTACTCTCACTTCTGACACCAGCTGCAAGGCAGGGGGCTTCCCAAACCACCCTCAGTTTGAAAATTCACTAGAAAGATTCACAGAACTCTCTGGAGGTTTTGTGCTCACAGTTACAGTTTGTTACAGGGAAAGGATGCAGATTAAGACCAGCTGAGGGGAAGACATGCCCGGGACATAGTCCAGGCAAGTCGCCCTCTCCCCATGGAGTCAGGACAGTGTTACTCTCCCAGCACTGATGAGTGATCATAAGCATGACGTGTTGCCGATATGGCAGTCTCGTGCAAACTAGAGTTTTTACTGGGCTCTACCATGTAGACATGGATGACTGATTGATTGACGGCTTACGTGGTTACTCTTAGTCTCCAGGCCAGTTGATACAGCATGACTCAAACCCCCACCATAAACCACTTGGTTGTCAGGTGTGGCTACCCCCATCCACAAACAAAGACATAGATCACCTCCCAGAAGCTGAGGGCAAAGACAAGGTCAAATTCCTTACTACACAAATGCAAAGCCTTAGCCATACCCCAGACTTGGCCACACCACAGAGCTATTAAACCAGAACCTCTGTGGTGGCCCCAGCCTCAGTTGGAGTTGCAGTTCCCAGGTGATTTCTGTGCGCAGCCAAATTGAAAGGCACACCCCGGGGTTCCTGTGAGAACCAGTGGGAGGAGAAGTGAATGGAGACCCACAGGGCAGTCAGGCGCTGCGCCCTAGGATGGCGGGGGCGTGGCCAGGGTTGGGACAGACAGCCCTGGGTTGTGTCCTGCCTCACCTGTGTGCTCTCCAGCAAGTGAGAGGACTTCTGTCTCATGTCCTTGTGAGATGTGGAGAAGTCCTTCCTCAACATGGGTGGGTGTCTAGATTTCTGTGAGGTCATCCTCTGGGCCCTCAGAGAGGGTATCAGGAGTTCCTGCTCTATGTTCTTTGTGCCATCGCTATGTGGAATCATGAAAACAGTGAAGGTGACAGCAGACAGAGAAGCCAAGTGACATATTAGGTACTCTGGGGGATGCAGACACCAGGGGGACTTGGGCCAGGCCCCAAGGATGGGTGGAGAGAAGGAATGGGGGTGTTGGGAGAAGTCTCATCTGGTGCTGGTGCAGTCTCCTGAGGGACTGGGCTTGGGATGGGGTCTTCCCTGCAGCTGGTGGGGGCAGAACTGAGGCTGAAAGTGGGAGTTCAAGGCAGCCTGGCAGAGTGCTCGGGTGAGGTAGGGACCAGCGTGGATGCTGGGTTTGCAGGTGCCAGACAAGGGTTTGTGTCCAACACGCCCTCTGCAGTCAGGTCCTGGGAAAGGCCAGGGTGCATGCTGCCAGCCTCGTCCCTTATCCCAACTCCTGCCCTCCCTCTGGGCCCCTCATCCCTGGGTTGCAGCTCTACCTTCAGCACAGGAGACCAGGAGGGAGCCCAGCCTTGTCTCCCTGCCCAGCTGGCACCAGTGGCCATGTCAAGGAGCCTAGCCCCGCCCCGCCCCATCCGCCTCTGAGCTCCTCCAGCTCTGGGGGCCAGCCCTGATCCCTGTGTGCAGGCTTAGTGCCCTGCAGTTCAGGTCACAGGAACCTCATCGGGAGCCCGCCTGAGCCGAAAAATTCATTTCCTCAATGGATCATTGGCTGCTGACACAGATGCTGAAAGCTGTGCCCAGGAAAGCATTCACTGTTAGCTGGGATCACTTCTAAGTGGAAGCTGATATGTCAGCCACTAAATCAGATCCAGCCAGGCCTTTGAATCCCTTAAAGGGACACAGGCAGGTGAAGAATCCAGCAAATACAGGGTGTTTGGGCTCACGAAGGGCAGCCTGAATTGGAACGTGGCTTTGTGCTCTCTTACGCCTCTTCTGTCCTCTTATTTTTTTTAATCTGCTCTTTTTCTCTTTGGGAGAAAAATCTGTCCCCGAAACATCTTGTGCCCTGGAAGTGACTTCCAAGAGGCTACTGCATTTCCTCATTAGCTCCCTGCTGTGACTCTCTAGGTGACTTGGGAACCTGGAGTATTACATGCAGGGAGTGGAGGCTCCTCCCACCTGGGCCAGGTAGGCAGGGGGCACTGGGCCACTGGCTTCAGGGTGCCCTGACATCCCTGGTGTGCCCACCCCCAGGTCAGAGGCTCCTTCCCTCCGTCCCTGCCTGGTGGACTACGGCCGGTCGTCTGAACTAGATAAACCATTTGCTTTCCCAGGAATTGCCCTGATCCCAGGGACCCTGGAAGGGAAGCAGTCATCACCTCTTGGCTCAGACTCTTACTGGCTACTTGACCCTGGACCAGTCACTTAACTCCCCTGAGGCTCAGCCTTCTCTTCTGGAAAGTGGGAGTAGAAATTGTATTAGTCCTAGTAATAGAGATCAAATGAGGTTCAGAATGAGCTTTTATAGGGGCAACAACAAGGAGAGGCTGGAGATGACAGTGGCTCAGGACACGGGGCTACAAGGCCCAGCCCACCCTCTAGAAAGGCTGTCCCTACAGTCATGATTGCTGTTCCTCGGGAAGTTCTTCCCAGGTGCCCAGCTGAGTCCTCCCAGTCTACAGTGGGTGCTGTCATCAGCCCCATGTAGGGAAAAAGAAACAGGCGCACAAGGCTGAGCCAGTCCCAGATATGACTGGAAAGCCACTTCCAGACCCTGGCGTCCCAGAACCGTGTCTAAGGCATTGACAAGCACCTGTGGGCCGCAGGCCTCCCTAGCTCCTGTACTGGGGCCCAGACGGCTTCCAGACTCCCACTGTTGCCCTGCGTTCAAGCTGCTTTCTTCTCATGGGCCCAGCAACCAACCAGAGACCCTTCTCACAACGCCTCCTCGGCCTGAGACCACCCCCTCTCATGGCCTCTGTCCCTTGGGGTGACTCTGGGTTATTCTCATGCTCTGTAAAGCCCTTTCTGTCCAGCTGCTCTTGCCTGGATGGCTCGGAGTCTCTGGGCTCTCTGCAGAAGGGTCCTCAACCAGCAGCAGGGCAGGAAGCTGACACCCAGGGTGTGCCTGGCCCTCCCCACAGTGGCAGGAAGTGGCCCTCAGCTGGGGCTACTCCAGCAGCCACCAGCACTGCCAGAACTGGGCTAGAGGAAAACCCCCAACTCAGACAGACCGGATCAGGGCCTGAGTTGGAGGAGTGGGGTGAGTCCTGGAACCAGATGGACATCAGAACAGCTGAAACATAGCATGTCTGCTGCCTCCCCCGCCCACTCCCTCGATGGGCACCGCACTCTCCACTGCATCTGGCCGCCACCTGGGAATGCCCTGGCCCAGGGCCTCAGCTGACGTGTTGGCCATCTGCATTATCGAATAGCAGTGCCTGGGCCAGAGATGTTCTGTGCCCACCCTGCCTGCCCACATTCTCTTCCCTGTCCCAGCTGTCCAGGCAGCAGGGGCGTCAGGCTGGGGTGCTAGTAGGTTCAGCTCTTGCTGAGCCCCACGAGTATTGCTGACCCTCCTGCCTCTACACCAGGGCTGGCCGTCCCTGTGCCTCCGTCCATTCTGTGAGACTCTGACACAAACTTCGGAAGCTACCAGCCGAAAGTCTCCTGTATGCTGCAGCATCTCCTCCAGACCCCAGATGATGGCCTTTGCCTGTCCCCAGACTTTCCTCCCCTATCCCAACTACCCGTTTGAGCTCTTGGTAGGTGTGAGCTCCCACGCTGAATCCTCTGTCATTCTTATCTCGTCCCCCAGAACTATTTGTCATAGGTCCTGCTATCACAGAGATGCCGCCAAGACTCTGAGAGGGGCGGCAGTTGGCATCAGATGAACAGCCAGTAAGGTCAAGAGCAGGACTCAAGCCCCAGGTGTGCCCCAGGAGCCATAGCATCTTCATATCTGCACCCCCACAGAGCACAGGCCCAGCCAGAGTGGCCACCCAGCAGTGAGGAGTTGTGGACCTAAATACTGGCAAGACCTCCAGGAAAGTCCCTTTTCTCCAGTGTCGCCACTGGATCCGTGTCCCTGGGGGACTGCAGCCAGCGGTGGTGAGGGAGCCCCTGAATCTAAGCATGGATACCAGTCCCCCTGGTTACCTACTAAGGGTGGGCTCACTAGAAATGTTCTTTTTCTCTCCCACTGGGTACCCCTCCCCAGGCCTGTAAGGCTCAGCCCCCCAGCCCTTCTCTCCGCACCCCCCACCCAGCTTACCTCCAGCCTAGGGGGCTGTAGAACACTGGGGTAGACGAACTGGTCTTGTCACAAACTTGTTGAAGCCCAGCCACTTGGGGTATAGGATAGGGGCTCCAGCTGTGCTCTTTAGTCCACTGTGTGGCTTGGTCACTACTGCAGGAAGGACAGTTCAGCACATTCTATCTTGCCTTAGAAGCAGTTGCTTCAGAAAGGAAATCCCAGGGCACAGGACTAAGGATTTTCAACAGCCTCCCTGGTGGGCCCGACTGTGTGTGGCCGGGCCCCAGAGGTCCAGATCTGCCACTTTACAGCATCTCACTTGTGAGGAGTTTGGAGGAATTTGGGGAACCTTCACCGGCCCCACTGAGAAGACAGTGGCCACCAGCCCAGCCCCTGCATCTGGGAACTTGCTGACAGGGCAGGAAAATATCCCATGGATCCCTAGTGCTGGCCTACTTTTTCTTTTTATTATAAAGTTATTTAAATACATTCAAACTGACTGGGCTCAGTGGCTCAGCCTGTAATTCCCAGCACTTTGGGAGGCCAAGGCAAGTGGATTGCCTGAGCCCATGGGTTCAAGACCACCCTGGCCAACTTGGCAAGACCTCATCTCTACAATAAATCAAAAATTAGCCAGGCATGGTAGCATGCGCCTATAGTTCCAGCTACTTGGAAGGCTGAGGTGGAAGGATCACCAGAGCCCAGCAGGTCAATGCTGGGATGGCTGTGAGTGTGCCACTGCACTCCAGCCTGGGCAACAGAGTGAGACTCCAACTCAAAAAAAAAAAAAAAATTTCAAATTTACAAGTAGATAAAAGCCCCTGATGTCTGTAGTCTTACACGTGACTGTATGTACCAGTGTGCAGGTTAATTACATCCAGAGCTAAAAAATCCCATAATACTGTCACCATTCATTGACGCTTTGCTGAGACTGTATTGCTTTTTTACTTTTTGGAATGAATGAATGAATGCCTGTGCAGGGTTTCTAAAGAGCTCAGTCTGCCTGTGCTCCCCACATGGGAGCGCTCACTTTTTTCCTTTTTGGAGCCTCCAAGAGATGTGCACGAGGGAACTTAGGAGGAGAATCGACTCACTCGATTATGGAGGCTAAGAAGTTGCAGAACCAGGGGCTGGAATCACGGCTTGGCCCAAGTCCAAAGACCTCAAGCAGGGAAGCCAGTGGTGTGATTTTCATCCATGGCTGAGGGCCTAAGAGCCCACGGGCCCTTGGTGTAAGTCCTGGAATCCAAAGGCTGGAGAACCTGAAGTTCTGATGTCCAAAGACAGGAAAAGGAAGGCACTGTACTCCCAAAGAGAGAAACCCAAACTCACCCTTCCTTCACCTTTTCGTTCCACCTGGGTGCCCAGACCACTGGATGGTGCTGCCACATTGAGGGCGGGTCTTCCCAGTGCCACTCACCAGCTGGCATGCCATCTTCTCCAGAAATGCCCTCATTGATACCTGGCAGCCCAGTCCTCCTTGAAGGCCAACCCACCTGGGTTTCCCTTTCATAGTAGAGGCTCAGCGCAGGGCCTGCTGAATACTGAGCATTAGTGATGCTCTCCCAGTATTCTGGGGATCCCTTAATCTGGTCAAGTTGACACCCAAGTCAGCCCGGTAAGACCAGGTGCAGGGAGGCCCCTACCTGGCTCAGGGCCTCACTGCCATAAGGATGTGGCTGCCTCTACCCGGGTCTTCTGTCATCAGGGCCTGCGTTCCAGCCCTTCCGTGCAGGCTTCCAAGTACCATTTTGTTCCAGGTTGGGACAGAACCACGTAGCCACTGATTAATTTTCTCTCTTTCTCCCCTCCACAGACTCTGCGTGTTTTTCCCCCTTCCCATGCTGCGGCCCTCATTGTCACGGTGGCCTTGGCCTGTCTGCCACGGCGGAAGTGCAGCCACCTGGGCCAGCACTCCAAGCAGCTGGAGCAGCTCTGCCAGCTCTGGGGAGCGGCAGCCTCAGGGTTGCTCTGAGTTTTAGACACGAGAAGAGAAGCAAGAGAAGCGACTCCAGCGTCCTGTGCCCCCTGGAGGCAGCCTCAGTTTTGCAGTGGCTTGTGGAAAAAGAGACCTTCCAGAGGGGCATAGACTGCCCCTGGCCCTGGGAGAAGGACACACTTGCAGAACCTTGAGGGCACCTGTGCCAGGAGGTCCTGGACTGGAGCCAGGTGGACAGGGCAGAGCTCTGGGTGGGGACAGCCATGTGGGGTTTGTAATGTCATCCCATACGTGGTGTCCCAAGCTGTGGGAAACAGGGTCTGGGACAGGAAACTGTTTGCTCAGTTAATTGGTACTGAGACCAGAAAGTTGCTGAGAACCCAGGACAGATTTTACAAAGAGTAGAAAGCCTGCTGCAGGGGGACCTCATGACATCCACAGGCCTTATCAGCAAATGACATGACATCCAGACCCCCAAGTGAAAGAGATCTCCTGTGGACCCCTTCCCCAATCCTCCAAGTCCCAGCCAACCACTGAGGGCTTTGCCCTGGTGCTGTGGCTAGGTGCAGCTACAAATGCTCATGCCTGCTCATGCGGGAGCAGGGGTCCTCCCCAGAGCCCACCCTAAGAGGCAGCGATGACGCCGTCTCCTAACAGGCCCATATCACCAATATACTGGGGCTCCTTTGCGGGAGACCATGCCTGACTCAGGTTGTGACCCTGCCTTCCATGACTGGGAGCAGCTATGAGCTGTGGACAGCAGAGGGACCCCAGGGCATCCCCTGCAGATCCCACAGGCTGGTTGGATCCATCTAAGGATGGAGGACAGTGCCAAGGCCCCTGACCAGCACTCGTCCTTGCTGCCATTTGGCCTTCCAGCTGGTAACATTGGATCTGGCCCCTGTTTGTTCCCTGAGCTGAAAAAATAAGGATGGTCCTCAGGTAACTGGCAAACATCTGTCTGTTGCTGTCACCCAATGCTCCAATTCACTGGGGTCCTTCATCCGGGCTGTGGAAAGGCAACTCCTACCAGTGGCCATCCTGTCACTCCTTACTCACCCCAAGCCAGTGCTTGAGGGGAGGGGCTCTCGGTGCCCTGGCAAGGGGCTGGGCAGGGCATCCAAACCTGTGGCCTCCAGGCTCCTGCCGTGGGCACATGCTGCTTGGCCGACCCTGGATCGGGCTACGCTGGTGATGACAATCTGGGGCCACATTATAAACCAGTTACTAAACCAGCCCAGAGTGTCCCCACACCTCAGCACTGGTCCTATAGGCTTCTCCTGGGGAGTGGCCTTATGGGCGGAGTCTACCCTATCATGCGCTCCAGGCGTGGGGCACTGGCCACCCAGGCCACTTGGGAAGGAGCTGACAGCAGAAGGTGCATCCCAGGGCTCCTCGGACCCCACAGAGCCCACCCATAACAGAGGCCGGCTTCCTTTGCTCTCTCAGGCTCCATCAAGACCCTTGGCTGTGGCCCCAGGGATGGATGAACTGGGGACACAGGAGCCCAGGAACCTAGCCCTGGGGGCTGGAGGAACCCTTGGGCCTGAGGGAGAGCCTTGACCCCGTGGGATGGCTTCCTGGAGATAAAGCACACTTCTCACACAGCACAGAGGGCATAGCCTTGGTGCTTCTCCCAGAAGTTGTGTTGCTTTTATCTATTTTCTAACTTAATAAAAATGGTTGAGAAAACTCTTTGCCTTTCTTGTGTCCTGGGACCAGTCTTGAGGACATAGTATTTAGACTTCGGTTTCTGCTGCCCCAGCCAGGGCTCAAAGACTGCCCAGTGGTGCCTGCCCCTCTGGGAAGAGGGGATCCACCCAGAGGAGAGACTTCCCATTCCTCCTCAAGTTATCTTAGCAGCAGCAGCTTTGACATTGATTCGTTTGTAGAATCTTGATCCAGGCTCCCCCCTCCCGAGAGTCATTATTTCCTGAAAACCTTCTGTGTGGTGAACATAGAATTCATCCGTTCATTCCAAGTGCCATGAACATGGGTGTCTCCAGCAGGTGTCTTCAGTGGTGACAGCACCTCGGAACTGTTTGCCTACCCATTATGCTGTGATGCTCAGTTAACCTGCTCTCCTCACACTGTTTCATGGTGGCCGTTATGAACTGTGAACTCAAGCCTCCATTCACAGATTGACGTGCAGTGCTCGGCGTCACATGGTCTCACCCAGGGCACCCTGCAGATGGCAGGGGGCCTGGGTGTAAGGTGGTCGCACTGTGGACTGGACCCTGCAGTGCCCTAAATTTCAGTGACCCACATGATATCTCGTCTTTGTGGTGTTTGGTGGTATGCAGGGCCACAAAATCCAAAGGGGGCTTCTGTAGTGGTAGAAGTGTTTCACACACTGAGTGGGGCATTCCCCCATGTGTTTCATGAAATTGGGTGATCTCGTGTATCTCCAAAGTATGGACTGAGAGGAGAGGAACCGAGAGCAGACATCCTCCTCCCTCCCCACAACCTGGAGGCACAGTCCTGGGAGGGACATTCTGGCCCACCCCTCACACTGTCCACTCCTGCCCATGGTGGGAATAGCAAAAGTGAACAGCTGGGCATGGTTTCACACCTGTAATCTTAGCACTTTGGGAGGCTGAGTCGGGGGATCACTTGAGGCCAGGTGTTCCAGACCAGCCCGGGCAACATAATGATACCTCATCTCCACAAAAAAATTTTTTTAATTAGCTGGGCATGGTGGTGCCCACCTGTAGTCCCATCTACTCGGGCAACTGAGACCAGAGGATCACTTGAACCCAGGACCTTGAGGCTGCAGTGAGCTATGATTGCACAACTGTACTCCAGCCTGGGTGACAGAGCGAGATCCTTTCTCTTAAAAAAAAAAAATGCTTTTCTGCTGCTTTCATGCAGGCCTGAGCTCTGCATTCCGGACATCAGAAGCCAAGGCAAAGAGAGGTGCAGTTCCCACCTACGCACCACATGAGTGTGAGCAGACCGGCTCCTGCTCTCTTATTGCCCTACCAGCTTCCACACAAGGCTATTTGCCCATCTACCATGGCTGTACCAACCCCCGCATCCCAGGCCTTGGGAAGGGGAAGAGAGGAAGAGATGGGTAAGACCCTTTAAGGGCATGATCCAGAAGTTGCATATGCAATTCCCATGGACTAGAAATGGTTACAGCCACACCTGGCTGCAAGGGAGGTTGGGAAGTTTCCAGCAAAGATTCCTGGGTCCTGATGCTAAATAAAGAAGGAAGGCTGGATATTAGACAGTAGCCTCTAGCTACATGCCTGGCCAGGAGTTGAGAGGAGCCTGTGTACAAGTCCTGCCTCCCCCTCCCCTGGGAACATGTGCTGTTGTGTCACCCACAGACCACTGGCCAGGGCTTTGCCTGATTACCTCCTGTAACCCTGGCAGAGACCCCGGGAGGTAGGCATTCTTGTCTTCTTGCTGGTGAGGAAATGGTTCCAGAGGTCACAGTGACTTGGCCAAGGGCTCACCCTACTAGAGGAAGAGGAAGCAACATGGTGCTCTTGACAAGCCCACATGAATTTGGGGCCGAGCTCTCTCATATATGTACAAGCTTGGCTAAACCATTTGATTCTCTGATACGGGCTTCACGATGGCAGAATTAACAGGAGTTAATTCTGTATGCATCAAGCACCATGTCTGGCTGCTGGACAGCCCTTGGTATGGAGAGCACGGCAGCCATATTGTAATGGCGGAAGTGGCGTTTGAAATCAATCCATAGGGCAACCCCCTCGGGTCCCCTCCTCCTGCGGGAGCTTTTCTGTCCTCAGTAGCACTGCTTTAAAAAGAAAAAAAAATATTCTACATTGCAGGGGGAAGGTGGGCTGCTTCCACTGCTCCCAGTCACTGCCCGACAAGCCTAGTTCCACGTTCCTCCCAAAGGCCAACGGAATCCAGGATGGGACTTTGGGAAGGGAGAAGGTGCCCTCCCCATCACTGATAGGGGCAAGGTCTTCCTGGGGACCTCCGTCCCAAGAGGGTCTATGGAGCTTTCCTGGGTTGTGGCGCCTGGTGCAGGAAAGAGAGCAGGCCACCTCAAGCTGTGAATCTGCCCAGGAGGGATGTCGCACTATGCAGGACAAGGAGGGAGTGGCCTGCCTCTTCCACCCAGCTGCTCAGCCAGTTGCCCTGCCCTCAAAGGGCCCTTCCTTACCCGGGAGCTGGCGAGAGGGCGAGTCCAGACTCATCCACCGCAGCATGTGGCAACCATCCTTGCTCAACACCCGAAGCTGTAAATCATAATGAGGAAAGAAGGAACCTTTCAAGGAGCAATTGCCTTTAACAAGCACGGCTTGGAAAGAACCTCAGTTCTGGGTCAGCACATGGTAGGTGGTTTGCACAGTGAGAAACTTCCACACTCCATCCCTCCTGTCCTGGGCCCCAAGGGCTCCGCCAGCCTCTCTGCTTCAGGAGGTGGGAATGGTCTCTTGCAACTTGCAGGTGAACCTCATGGAGGTGGGCTGCCTCCAGCCCAGCCCCTATCCTGGCCCGCTCACATACTTGCCCAGGTTCCCTGGAGCCCGGGCATTTCTGGTGATGTCCCGGGACACTACAGTACCGCTCTGGATTCTCACCCTGCTGGGGTTTGGGATGTGGGTCAAGGAGGAGACTGGAGGAGGCCACGGACTTCTGCACTTGGGGTTTGGGATCAAATTCAGGAGGTCCACGTGCTTGGGTAGGGAAAAAATTACACCCTTATTTTCACTAACCTTGAACTGATATTTAGCATTTTCTTCACCTAGGGTTGTAGTTGACAGCCCCACTAGTACTGGTAGTCCCAGTGGCTTTGTCTCTCTGGATATTCCCACTTGACATTACAGTTGTAGATATCTTGAAATAATATTTATTCACATTATTATCTCCAAATCAAAGTTTTAGACCAGCCACTAGATCTTGTTAGTTAGCATAGATATTGCTATGAATATTATAAATTTGGCTTTTAAAAATATTCGCTATTATGGGTTGGATTGTATTTCCCTCCAAAATGTTCAGACCCTAAATATCAGTAGCTTGGAATGGGACCTCATTTGGAAATAGTCTTTGCAAATGTCATTCACAAAGATGAGGTCATACTGGAGTAGGATGGCCCTGACCCAACATGACTGGTGTCCTTTTATGAAGGAGAATGTTAGGCACAGACACACAGGGAGAATACCACATGAGTACTGCCATGTGCCAAGGAACCCCCAGAAGCCGGGACAGAGACCTGTGCAGATCCTTCCCTGGTGCACTCAGAGGAAACAGCCCTGCTGGCGCCTGCATCTCTGACTTCTAGCCGCCAGGTCTGTGAGGGAATACATTCCTGTTTAACCCACTCGGTGTGTGATACTTTGCAGCCCTACCAAGCTTATTACACAGGTTTCCTTTGCTAGCCCATGTATTCTATTTATGCATTCCAAAGCATCCCCCTGAGTGGTGTACAGCGTTCACCAGCTGCTCAAAGCCTCCCAAAGGGCTAAGGAGCCCAGCTCTTGGGTGAGCTGCAGAGTTCTTGGGGGGCTGCCCAGATAGGTGCCTGTGGTCTTGTCTCAGTGGAGGAGCCAGTGGCTACAGGCTGGCACCGGGCACAGAACCCTGTCCTTTTCTGGGGTCTGGATCCAGTAGGGGGCAGGTGCATATCACCCAGAAGGGAGGCTGGCATCTCCCTGTGGAGGCTCATGGCTTAGCCTCACTGACACTCTGTACCATGTCACACATTCTAGAGACACCATTCAGACTCTGTGCACCCAGGTGCTGGCTCACAGCTGCGACCCAGGCTTGGGAGAGACGTATGCTCCGAGTCCTTCCACACGAGGCCCATCAGAGCTCTCTCTGGCAACCAGCTGGGCATGTGGACATAGGAAGCCGGTGATGGTGGCAAAGCTGTCCCTGGGTTTCAGGGCAGGTGGGCCCTGCGTCTGCACAGTGCTTGTTAAGTCAATTTGAAGTTCTGAAAGGCATGTGTACTTTGTGATAGGGGAATTCACGGAGGCCAGGAGGCTATTCCCCAGATCTGAAAAGGGAGGTGCTAGAGCCAGCCAGAGCCACGAGCCCAGCCACCACATGGCCGGGAAGATCCAGCAGATGGAAATGGTCATCATCCTTGTTCTGCTCACCTGGCCATCACCATGTGCTCCTCCAGGCCAGGACTTCCTGGGGACCCAGGTTCACACCCCACTGTTGTGACCCTTCTAGATGCACAGTCACCTGATGATAAACATGCTCGCTCTTGGGACATCCCTCACCAATATACTCATTCCTGCTGTTTGGCTTTTGCATGTGTTTCTCTCTTCTCGCTGTCCATACAGACATTACTGGGCAGCAGTCATACTCTGTGGCAGAGCCTCCCTGACCTGCCGTGTGGTCCTGGACAAGGTACTTGGGCTCCTTGGGCTTCAGTTGCCATGTCTGAGAAAGGGGGACATTACCAGTAGCCATTTCACAGGGATCACATAAGAACTGAGTTAAGGACATGTATGGGTCCTTAGGACACAAAATCCTATGAGATTTGCCCGGCGCTTGGGAAACGCTCAACAGACAAGAGCCGTTGTCATTACTGTGTAATGATTTGGTAAGCACGGTGACCTTTCACTGTGGCCCCGTGCCCGGCTCAGCCCTTCCTTTGCACAAATCACTTCTTTCTTGTTATGTCAATGCTTTGGACTATATTATACACCAAAGTAGGTTTTTTTGAATTGGAGTCTCACTCTGTTGCCCACGCTGGAGTACCATGGCACGCTCACAGCCACCCCAGCGTCAATCAGCTGGACTCCAGCAATCCTTCTGCCTCAGCCTTCCTAGTAGCAGGAACTACAGGAGTGTGCTACCACGCCCGGCTAATTGTTTATCTATTGTAGAGACGAGGTCTCACCAAGTTGCCTGGGCTGATCTTGAACCTGCGGGTTTGGACAATCCATTTGCCTCAGCCTCCCAAAGTGCTGGGATTACAGGCTGAGCCACTGAGTCTGACCCCAAAGTAGGTTTTGAGGTAAAAGGGCAGGGTCTTTACCAGAGGAGGCTCTGGCTTTGGAACCAAGCAGACCTAGATTCAATCTGTCATCACCTGTTTCCAGCTACCTGGCCTTGGACAAGATATTCTGTGTAAGATTCTGTTTCTTTGTAAAAAAAAGAAGGCAAGTCAACTGCTTGGAAGGATTGGCTTAAATAAGAAAATGTGGGCCAGGCACAGTGGCTCACGCCTATAATCCCAGCACTTTGGGAGGCTGAAGTGAAAGGATTGCCTGAGCCCAGGGGTTCAAGACCAACTGGGCAACTTGGTGAGACCTTGTCTCTACAATAAATCAAAAAAATTAACCAGGCATGGTGGCGTGTACCTGTAGATCCCGCTACTTGGAAAGCTGAGGCAGAAGGATCACCTGAGCCCCGCAGGTCAAGGCTACGGTGAGCATGCCACTGCACTCCAGCCTGGGCAATAGAGTGAGACTCCAACTCAAAAAAAAAAAAGAAAATGTGTATTTATTTTTTTCCTTTAAAAACAAATTGGTCAAGCATGGTGATTCACACTTGTAATCGCAGCACACTGGGAGGCAGAGGCAGGAGGATTCCCTGAGCCCAAGCATTCAAGACCAGCTTAGGCAACATAGTGAGACCTTGCCTCTAAAAAAAAAGTCAAAAAATCAACTGGGCACAGTGGCTCATGCCTATAGTCCTAGCTACTGGGGTGACTGAGATAGAAGGATTGCCTAAACCCAGGCTCCGAGCCATGTTCGTGTCACTCCATTCCAGTGAGCCGTGTTCGTGCCACTCCATTCCAGTCTCAGCACCCAGGAGTGTGGGGCAGAGTAGAATATCCCTAAGGAAGAATTTGGGATTTGGTTCAGAGAGTTTGGGGAGTTTGTACCCTGAGTCCAGGATAATCAACTACCCCAGTGTGTCTGGGACTGAGGGGTTCCCAGGATGTGAGAAAGTCCTATACAAACTGGCACTGCAGGTCACCCCACCTCTTTCCCTCCCATTGGCCTGGGCACTGGAAAGAGATTATGTTAATTTTCATCATGTTCATCGTCCATAGTCATTATCACAATAGGATGCAATAGGCACATTTCATGACTATCTTAGTCCGTTCAGACTACTTTAACAAAATGCCATAGACTAGGGGGCTTACAAACAACAGAAATGTATTTCTCTCCGTTCTGGAGGCTGAGAAGTCCAAGGTCAAAGGGGTCGGCAGATTTGGTGTCTAGTGAAGACTGTTTTCCTCATAAACAGCCATCTTCTTACTAACCTCACATGGTGGAAGGGGCGAGGGGGCTCTCTGGGGCCTCTATCATAAGATCACTAATCCCATTCTTGGGGGATCTACACTCCTGATCACCTCCAAAAGCCACACCTCCTATCCCATCGCTTTGGGGGTTAGGATTTCAACATGAATTTGGGGGACACCTAAACTTTCACATCATAGCACACACTGACTGTGTGCCAGATTCTTTTGTTTGTTTTTGAGTTGGGGGGGGGGGTTTGAGTTGGAGTCTGACTCTGTCACCCAGGCTGGAGGGCAGTGGCTGCTCCCAGCCACTGCAGCCTCGACCTGCTAGGCTCCGGCGATTCCTCCGCCTCACCCTTCCAAGCAGCCAAAACTACAGGCGTGTGCTACCACGCCCAGCTAATTTTTTTTTTGATTTATTGTAGAGACAAGGTCTCACCAAGTTGCCTGGGTGGGTCTCAAACCTGTGGGCTCAGGCAATCCTCACGCCTCAGCCTCCCAAAGTGCTGGGATTACAATGTGTACCAGATTCTATATAGGAAATTGGTATTTGATCACCCCATTGTTGCTCCAGGTTCAGCGATGATGTCATCATTTTAAAGACAAGGAAACTAGTGATCAGAGTTGCAGAGGAAGCTGTTTCAGCATGTCTGGCCCCAGCTGCCCAGGCCCCCTGAATCCAAGGGGACTTTCTTTGGCCCTGGGGCTGGGCTGGACTTGGCAGCTCAGGTCCCTGAGGGTTTGTGGCAGTCAAGGGAACAGCAGATTTTTTAGATGCTCAAGGTGTTCATTGAATGGAACTGGGTAGTGTTGGGTCCCTTTACTGTGTCCTTTTTGCTGCTTAGGGAGAGGACAAACGTTGCTTTGGTACCTGGAGGAAACTTCTAGACACCCCTGGGCTGCAGGACAATTGAATAATCTGATTTATGGGGCACCAACTCCATGCCAGGCCACAGGCTCCATGCTGTTCGAGGCTCCCTCTCCCAGGACCCAGCTGCCCAGTGCCCTTGTGGCTAACACCCATTCGTCAAATCTCCCCCTGACCTAGCTAGGCCTCTGGGGCTTCAAAGCAGTTTCCAGATAGACTCATCACTGCTTCCCCTCTTCGCACCAAGGGCTGGTAGGGGCCCAGGATGATGAAAACGAGGGTGGCGGTATCTTGCCGAGCCTGTCCCGAACGGGCTCCGCCAGGACTGGGAGCATAGAGGGAACAGAGTGGAGGAGTTTGGCCCATGCTCCAAGGTCAGTGTTGATGTCACCTTTTTTTTCTTTTTCTTTTTTTTTTGAGTTGGAGTCTCACTCTGTTGCCCAGACTGGAGTGCAGTGGCCGCTCCCGGCCACCGCAGCCTCGGCCTGCTGGGCTCTGGCGATCCTTCCGCCTCAGCCTTCTGAGTAGCTGGAACTACAGGCGCACGCTACCACACCCGGCTCATTTCTGATTTATTGTAGAGATGAGGTCTCACCAAGTTGCCCAGGCGTGTCTCGAACCCGCAGGCTCAGGCGATGTCACCTCTTTAAAGATGAGGAAATTGGAGGTCAGAGGACATGCATCAAGACAGACTGTGCACTGAGAACTAACGCCACAGCTGGCCCCTCCACAGTCTCTGCTTTCCTCCCATGAGCTCGGGTCAGCTGCATCCTAATTGTTAATGCTGGCTCCACCGCTGTCCACTTTGCAGGGTGAATTCCGAGACTCTGTGCGACTTGCATCTCTTCACCCTTCACTGGGGCCTTGTCAGAGACTAGCAGGGCCCAGGTCCTCCCTCCCCCTCTCCAGCTCTCCACTTCTCTCGGAGGATGGTGAGAGTTGAAGAGAGCCGAAGTCATACTAGGAAGGCTGCAGCTGCTGAGTGCAGCTGTGACATGTCCCTGACAGAAGTGGCCATCTGGGGGTTCCAGCTCCTATGCTGTTCCCCAGACCGGCGGCTGGGCCATGGCTGCCTTTCCTAATTCACACAGATTCTCTCTGTAGGCCAGTGGCGTCCCCACTGTGCCCTTTCCTCCTCCAGAAGGGGCACGAGCTCTGCTCCAGGGTCAAGGTTAGACCGTGACAGTCTGTGTGCGTCATCCCCCCAGCTATTCTCAAGACATGGATTCTCCCCCACAGGAAGTCAGGCAGCCCTCCTTGAACTTGGTGGCCTTCCTCAGGAGGGTCCCTTTACTACTTACTGTAGCTTCAAGTCCCCATCTGTTAAAAAAAAGAAAAAAAAAAAAAAGAAGTCCGGGCTTGGTGACTCAGCCTGTAATCCCAGCACTTTGGGAGGCCAAGGTAAGTGAATTGCCTGAGCCTACAAGTTCAAGACCAGCCTGGCCAACTTGGCAAGACCCCATCTCTACAATAAGTCAATTGGCCGTATGGTAGCACGCACCTGTAGTTCCAGCTACTTGGAAGGCTGAGGTGGAAGGATCGCTGGAGCCCAACAAGTCGACACTGGGGTGGCCGGGAGCGGCCACTGCACTCCAGTCTGGGCAATGGAGTGAGACTCCAACTCAAAAACAAGAAAAGAAAAAAGAAAGAGGGAGGAAGGGAGAGAAGCAGGGAGGGAAAGGAAAGAAAAAAAAGAAGAGAGAGAGAGAGAGACAGAGAAAGTAATATTGCCTGTCATAAGGATTGAACTGAATCAGGTAGATGAAGGGGCTGCTAGATTTCTATCAACAATGTCCATTTCCTTTACTCCATATAAGGTTCCAACTGAGTAAAATGTGTGTATGTTAAAAAAAAATTAACTAGTAAGAAGAAAGTCCAGCTTCTCCAGAGAATTAAAGGAAATGTCATTTAAAAATACACGTTTCCCATTTACCCAGGCTACCAGGAAGCCCAGAGCCAACTGTGAAGGCCCTCACAGAGGCTGCGTCTTCCCTGCTGTTGGTGCCAGTGCTTTCCCCTCCCTCCTTGACCTGGATTTTCTATTTAACAAGCCATCCTGTGGGAATGGCTGCAACATCCACAGGGTTCAGAGGTCCTCAGATCCTGCTTGGAAAGTGTGTGGAGTCTTAAGAACTCGCTTTGGTGTCCTGATTTTCACTTTCCTCCTCCGGAGCCTCACTGCCTCCAGGAAGAACGATTTCCTGTGGTGTTAGTGTGTGGAGGGGACCTGGGGGAGGGGAGAACACAGTCTCTTCCAGGCTGGTGGTTGAAAAAAGAGTGCTCAGCACAGGCTGAGCACAGGCTGAACCGTGACGTTGCTCAGCAGATTCCCTGGCCCCGAGGAGACCTGGAAGGTCACTGGGCATGAGCTGGGTTTGTCCAGGTCTGTCTGAGAAGGAGATGGGCTGGTGGGTGAGGTGTTTTTCCCCTGTTCCCAGATGAAAGCCAGGGCTCCAAACCCTTTTGGAGAAGGAGAAAGAGCAGGAAGACACCCCCACCTTCTTCAGGCTCCCAGGGCTCCCCTGCAGAGAGGAGGTTTGCAATGGGAACAGGCACTGGGGAGGTCTTAAGGAACCCCTCCCCAGGGCTTTTTCCCCAAACTGCGACTCTGCCAATGACTGTGCCTCCTTTTCCACCTCAACAGCCTTTCTTTCATTTCACAAAAGAAAGACATCTCTCCAGTGGCTCACGCCTGTAATCCCAGCACTTTGGGAGGTCAAGGCGAGAAAATTGCCTGAGTTCGGGACCAGTCTGGGCAACGTGGCAGGACCTCATCTCTAAAAAAAAGGAAAGAAAGACATCTCTCTCCCCTCCTGATCCCCACTATGGTGCATTGCCCAGAGTATAAAAATGCCTGAGCACCAAAGAGACATCCGAGAGGAAAGTTGACAGCAAAGCATACAGGTACAAAAGAGGGCGGTGCCTTTTGGAATTCACTTGGCAAATGCATAGTACAGTTTTACACCTTTGTATGTCCGTCTGCTTTTCTATCTATTCACCCATTCATCCATCCACCCATCCACTCAATCTACCCCCCATCCATTCATCCATCCACCTCCCATCTACCCATCCATCCATCCATCCATCCATCCACCCACCCCTCCTTCCCTTCTTCCCTCCCTCCCTCCCTCCACCTACCTATCCACCCGCCCATTTATTCATCCATCATTCCAACCTACTTCCTTCACTATCCAATTCTTAGCTTAAATCCTTATTCAGAAACGAGACAGTTGTCACTCAGACATAGAATAATATTTTTATTTAAATTTTAAAAACAAAACCAAACTTTTTGGTGGAAATTGAATTCAGAATGGGCTAAGTTCTCCAATAAGGCTTTGCTAATCAGGTTGCATAGTGGGCATTTTCTATACATCGAACAACTTAAATCTTCAGCTCTTGATATATTTGAAGCACATAAATAATATGTCCCAAAAACATACTTTGTTACAGTTAAACTTGTGATACCATTTTAGAGATCGACTTAAAAATATGCAGGACAAACATGGTTGTTCAACATTTTTTCAGGGGGATGCCTGAACCAAAAAGTTTGCTGATCACTGGCCAGGCCTGCCCTTGGGAAGCAAGCACGGGGCTGGTGCTGGACCTAGCTGAATTTCCTCTCTGCCCTTCGGGACAAGATACAGCTCATGCTTTGATGTGAAGGAAGAGGCAGCCTCATTGAGCCATGCCCGACTGGCCTGAGGCCCACGCAGCACCTGGTGCCAACCCAGGGCAATGCAAGAGGGCAGGAATTTGAGGAATGAGCCGGCTGACCCTGGACTGGTTCCGACAGGCTTCCTGCCCTGGCAGAAGGCTCAGTTCTGAGATTCCTTTCAGAGAAGGCCAGGCTAGGCCGAAGGATGGGGCTTGGGAATCTGTTTGAGTGGGAAGGGAAGTGGGTAGCTTTGTAGCCTGAAAGGCGTCAGCGGTCTCATTTAAAATATACCTGCATGGGATAAGGTAACTGTATTATGGAATATAAAATGCTATCTGGCCATCAAACATAGTTAATGACTTGGAAAGATGCTCATGATACATTATGAAGTGGAAAAAAGGCAAATAGGATCTCATTTTGTACAATAAACTGTGTTTATAGACAAGAGACAGGGAGGTGGATCTCAGTGTGAACTGTATTCATTTCTAAGCGCTCACTGTAGGTGATTTTCAGAAATGGCTTTACTGAAGTACAGTTGATATACTAATAAACTACACGTTTAAATGGTACAATTTTATACATTTTGGCATATGTCTATACCCATGAAATAGTTATCACAATCATCATAGTGATAAATCTATCACCCAGGAAAGTTTCTTCATGCCCCTTTGTGTGTGTGTGTATGTATGTATGTGTATGTGTATGTATGTGTATGTATGTATGTGTATGTGTGTATGTATGTATGTGTATGTATACATATGGATACATATATATAATATGTATATATATATACACACACACACACACACACACACACACACACACACACACACAGGGTGCCCAAAAAAATGTATACACAATTTAAGAAAGGAAAAAAACTGTATTAAAAGTGTAATACTCAATATATACTGTTAACAGAAGATGAATACACGTCACACTTGACTTCTGCAATTACAAGAGGTGCTCAAAGTGATTACCATCAGCATACGGACACTTCTGATTATGGTAGACTACTGCAGGATCTGTGGCTGTGCCAGGCCTTCCAGATCTTCCCTTGTGCACGTCACACACAGTAAATTCCATGCATCTCAAACTTACCACAAATGCGTGCAATTGTTAGGTGTGTGATATGTTCTGTTGCATACTCACATCTCCATTGTCTTTGTTTTTCCACAATGTTCTCGGATTTCGAATACCACTTCAAAATGGTCTTGCACTCCTCGAACAACAACTGTGCTTCCGCCATTTTCTTTGACTGCCCTGCCTGTCACATGGTAATGCTAGCATTCATTTGATCAACACCATCCTTTGAGTGAACGTCAAACTACACATTGCCACCGTAATGCAATTCAACTTTGAAAAGTAATACATAACCATATGTTCTCACTCATAAGCGGACTTTGAACAATTATCAGAATACTTTAAGAAAGGGATTGGCAGTAGTGGGAAACTGCCAGGGGAGGGGGTGGGATTGGCAGTTGAGGGAAATGGCCAAGGTACCTCCATAATGAACATTTGTATACCTAACCCTGAATTGTAACCCACATCTTCAAAAGAAAAGAAAAGAAAAGTAATACATATGTAACAGCATTTAAAATATGTACACATTTTTTGGGGAACAGCCCTGGTGTGTATATGTGTGTGTGTATCAGCTTGACTGAGATGCAGTCACAGACCACACAACTCGCCCATTGAAAGGGTTCAATTCAACCATCACGACAGCCCCTCTTAGAACATTTTCATTCCCATACAGGAAACCTCACGCCCTCATTAGCCATCAGTCCTCATCTGCCACACCAATTGCCCCCAACCCAGGCAGCCACGGATCTACTTTCTGTCTCTGCACATTTGCCTATTTGGAACATTTTGTATAGAAGGAATAAAGTGATGTGTAGTCCTTTGTGTCTAGTGTCTTTGACTTCGCTTAATGTATTCAAGGTTCAGCCATGTTGCACCACACATCAGTACATCAGCGCTCATTGGTCAACTATTTGAGGAATGCCAGAATGTTTTCCAAAACCAGTTGCCTCATTTGTATATACAACAAAGGGATTTATTATGAGGGATTGGCTCACATTATTACAGAGACAAAGTCCCACAATCTGCCACCAACAATCCCAGGAGAGCCGGTGTTGTCATTCCAGTCCAAACCTGAAGAACTGAAGACCGACCAGGGAGCCCAAGATGGGTGTCCCCGTGTAAGTGCAAAGGCCAGAGAACTGGCTGAAGACCATGGGCTTCCATGTTCCAGGGCAGGAGCTCCATGAGAGGGAGAATGCACCCTTTTGCCACCTTTTTGAGCTATTCAAGCCCTCAGTGGGTTGGAAGGTGCCACCCATATTGGCGAGGGCAGATCCTCCTTGCTCAGTCTACTGATTACAATGCTAATCTCTTCTGGAAACACCATCTCAGACACACCCAGGAATAATGGGCAATGCTCTGCCCAGCCAAGCTGACAGATGAAATCAGCCATCACAAATCCATGCCTTGTCAACCCGGCACCCACATGAATCTATAAATTCTTTTAATCTGTAGTTTCCACATTTTCTCTAATAAATATATATTACTGTAAAATAGAGGGAAAATAATACTGTAAAAATAGCTACCCTGTATGCTATTCATAAGAGGAAAAATTTGTCAACACCTAAGTTTCCAATAATGATATATCAACAAAGTGGAATAATAAACCAGGCGTGGTGGCTCACGTCTGTAATCCCAGCGTTTTGGGAGGCCAAGCTAAGAGGATTGCCTGAGTCCACAGGTTCAAGACCAGCCTGGGCAACATGGCAAGACCTCATCTCTACAATAAATCAAAAAATTAGCTGGGCATGGTGGTGCATGCCTGTAGTTTCAGCTGCTTGAAAGGCTGAGGTGGAAGAATTGCCTGAGCCCAGCACGTCAAGAGTGTGGTGGTTTTGAGTATGCCACTAGACTCGCCTGGGCTGTAGCCCCAACTACTCAGAAGACTGAGGCAGAAGGATTCCCAGAGCCTCAGAGGTCAAGGTGAGCCATGACGGGGCCACTGCACTTTAGCCTAGGTGACAGAGTGAGACTCCAACTCAAAAAAAAAAAAAAAGAATGTTTTAAAAATAAATCTCATTATTTTCCATTGTATGTTGTTTAGGGAACATGAATTACAATACTATCAAGCAACAAGCCCCCTCAAACGTTAAGACAGTCCTTGCAGAGCAGGAGCTATGATCAGGTCACGGTGCGGGGAGAGGATGCGGACGTGAGGGGAGGAGGCTGGAGCGAAGTGGCCTAGAGTCCTGGGGGGAAGTCGCTGGAGGTTGGCCCCAGAGTCTGAGACTTGCAGGCGGGGGCTGGAGTCCTGCCTTCTCTGTCCACCACCCATCCCACCCATCCTTGCTCCTGGAGGTCCTTGGATGGCTCATTTTAGCCCAGGCCCAGTCTTGCTTGGGCTGCTCTCCTTCCATGGGCGTTGCTTCTATCTCGGGTCCCCCTCGTGTTTACCCTGCTGCTTGACAGCCTCCACAGGGAGAGATGTCATCTGGAGCCCTGGGTATACAAGGCTCAGGCCTCCCACAGACAGATGCCAGCTTCATTTCTGGGAAAGCTCCGGGTCATGGGCTGCTTGGGGACCCAGAGGGTCTGACCTGTAGAACTGAAGCTGACCTCTGAGATCCAGCCTGGGAGTCACCCAGCCTGTAGGCTCTCAACCTTAGTTGGACGCTTAGTTGGATGCTACCCGGGCCCCACCCTGAAGACTCTGACGGGACCTGCCTCAGGTGTGGCCTAAGGCTCCCCGCTGGTGACTCTAACCAAGGCTGAGAACCACTCCATTTTGTGGAAGCAACACCTTCAAGGCCCCAGCCCTTCAGTGAGTGCCAAGGTCTGTACAAACAGCAAGGGTAGGAAGTATCTGTGGAGTGTTCTTTGTGCTGTCCTGTCACTTCATCCTCACAGCAGCAGCCCTGTGCCACCTTTCTGCCTCGCAGGTGAAGACATTAATGCTCAATGCCTCGTACACAGCCAAACTGCTCATGGAGAATTATTTTCAGAAGAGGAGTGTGTGCCACCATATCCAGGTCTTTTTTTTTTTTTTTAATTGGAGTCTCACTCTGTCGCCTAGGCTGGAGTGCAGTGGCACACTCCTGGCCACCACACCGGCTACTTTTTTGATTTATTGTAGAGACGAGGTCTCACCAAGTTACCCAGACTGGTCTCAAACCCCTGAACTCCAGCAATCCTCTTGTCTCTGCCTCCCAAAGTGCTGGGATTTCAGGTATTAGCCACCACGCCCAGCGGGGATTTGATTCTAAAAAACCGTACATATATACCCAAATCCCATAGCAGGCACTGCATACACAAAAGTTGGCTCTTTGTACATGCAGGTTTTGCATCCTGCAAATACTGTTTTTGATCTGCATTTGGTTGAAGAAAATTCATGCGTAAGTGGACCTTCGCAGTTCAAACCTGTGTAGTTCAAGGTCAGCTGTCAGGATGCACACAGCAGCTCTCAAACTTTAATATGCATAACCCCACCCCACCAGGGTGTTAGTTAAAAATGCGAATTCTCTGGTTTCCTCCCTGGACCTGCTGAGTCATTAAATCTGGGGTTGGGCCCAGGGATTTGCATTTTAACCAGCAGCCCTGATCATTCCAAAGCACTGGTCTAAGAGAACAATTCTTTTTTTTTTTTTTTTGAGTTGAAATCTCACTCTGTCGCCCAGACTGGAGTGTAGTGGCACGCTCCCAGCCACCGCACTCCAGTCATCCTGCTGGGCTCCGGCGATCCTTCCGCCTCAGCCTTCCAAGTACCTGGAACTACAGAGGCGTGCTACCATGCCCGGCTAATGTTTTGATTTATTGTAGAGATGAGGTCTTGCCAAGTTGCCCAGGCACGTCTCGAATCTGCGGGCTAAAGCAATCCACTCACCTCAGCCTCCCAAGGCGTGGGATTACAGGCTGAGCCACCTCGGCAAAGGTGTGGGTTTGTGCCTGGCTCCAGTGGGCCAGCTGCTTAAACACCACGTGCCTGGGTGTGCTTGTTTACGAAGTGCGAGCCTCATCTCTCAGGATGTTGGATTCCCTGAGATTGCAGTTAGGAGCCAACTGTGGTTTCTCAGCTGGTGAGTGCTCCTCTCTATTGAGCCCCAAGGCCTGGAAGAACTCACTCTGAGAAGACAAAACACTGACAAACTGTCTTTGATCCAGATGCATCTTACCATATGGGATCCCCCAAATCACAGTAGATACTCACACCTGTCAGGCCCACAGATAGGGAATCGTGTATGCGCATTCATGCAGATCAGGTCCTCATGTTGTCATTCTTTTCCTGCCAAGCTGGAAGAAAGGCCGACATTTTTTCTTACAATAACCATATGAGGTAGGTGCCATCATCTCCATGTTACAAATAAACTGGGGCTCAGAGAGGTTAAGTGCGTTGCCTCAAGACACACAGAAGTGGGGTGTGAACCTGAGTCTATCTTTTCCCACACCCAGTATCTTTGGTTACCTTGGAACTGCTCTCATTCTAGCGGGTGCTCCCTGATCCTAGGAGGGTCCCAGTGGTCTGACCCACTTTTGACTGCAAGGCCTGGGTGGGGCAGTGGAGGGAGGGTGGCACTGCAGTGGGCTTCTGGGTTGCCCACCTGGAGGCTCCAGCAGGGGTGAGGCTTCCCTGAGACAACTGGTCCCTGGGACAGTCCTGGCTTTATCCCCAGTATGCAGCCTTGGAGAGAGGGTGTGGGCAAGGGAATCTTTAGCACACTTCCAGGGGAGTGGGAGGAGCTGAGCTCAGCACTGCACTGGCCAGACGCAGCTGGGGAAGGCTCTGCCTGCAGCAGGGCTGGGGAGATGTGGTCATCATTTGCTTCTGTTAAGCCACAGACCGTCTGGGTGCAAAGGGGACAGGCAGGAAGGAGGGGCGAGGTTGCCTTGGCTGCCAGAGAGGGCTTCCTAGAGGTGACAGTTAAGCTAAAGGGAGAGGGGATGGGTGCTCTGAGCCCATCCTGTGCCGGATGCTGCTTGGACAGATGGAGAAGACTGAGTCTGCCCCCCAGAAGCTCTCCTCATAATGGGGGGTGGGGTGGGGGTGGCGCAGATCCAGGGCCAACAGGTGGTCCTGCTGCTTGGCTGATGGGTGTGCTGGGCAAGACCAAGCACTCCCTGATCTCATCTCATCAAACCGTCACACAGATCTGCATGTCATCTGCAGACACATCTGTCCCTTTTTGAAAGAGGAAACGGAGACAGAGAGGTCTAACAGCTTGTCTGCGGTCGGTCACTCAGCTATGAATGGCAGGGGTGGGGTCTCTGCCCATCCTGGTGGTCTCCGTGTGGCCTCTCAGCCTCCACTCCAAGCCCTCCTGACCGAAGAGCCCCAGTGTGGCCCCACCTAGGCCCTCTCAACTCTGCCTGCTCCTACCAGGGTAAGCAATCTTGTTTCACAGACCGGCGACCCTCTCCTTTGGACCGCAGGGACCAAGGCAACGCCTTGGAGAGCCTAGGTTGTCCTGGTAACCACCACCTCCAACTATGAAGTTGGGGGTGGGGTGGGAAGTCTGGGACTGCTCAGAAGGGAGGGAGGGAAAGTTCCTGCCCTCGGTGGATCTGTTCCTAGGAGCCAATTTAAGGCTCCGCCGCCTCCCTTTCCCCTCAACTCTCCCACTTGAGCCTCCTGGGTCCTTGTTCCAGGACAGTCCAGATACAGTTTCCCAGGAAGACGGAAAGTTTCCTGAAGGCGCCTGGAGGGAGGCGCAGCCCTAACAACTGTGGGACTGGAGTGGCGTGGAGCCCGCGATTACCATATGAAAAGAGGAGGCCCGATCAGGCGGGACAGGCTGCTGTTGTCACTTGGATACCAGAGGCAGCTGGGGACTGCGGAGGGGACAGAGGCGGGGAGGGCACCAAACCAAGCCTGGGGGGAAACCAGTGGAGGCTTGGGACCCACATTCTCCACATCTGGGACGCATACAACATTTTCCTAAGCCCAGCCCCATCTCCCACTGCGACTCCTCTCAGGTCTGGGGCTGGAAGTGGGTTGCTCCACCACTCTCTGGAGGAACTGCGGCTGTGTCCCTGCAGAAATAGGGACAATCTTAAGGACAAAGGATCTAAGAATATAAGAACAGGAACTGTGGCAGGATGGGGGGCGGGAAGCTGGAGGGCAGTCTCTCAAGGTGTTTCTTGCTGTGAAGAACAGATGGGGTTGCTGGTCACCGAGATCTTAGTTCTGACACCGCAGCTCAGTTGGCCTCCCCTTTGCTTCTGTTGCTGCTTCCAAAGGAATCTCAGACCTGCATACACACAGCCCCCGTCACCCCCCCCATCTCCCCTGCTTCCCACAAGCTCTGTCCTGGTCTTTTGGTCTCCTGGGTTTCCTAATATCCTTTCTATGTTTCCGGTTTAGATTCTATCTCGCTGCATGGATTACCACACTTCCTTTCAGGGAGGATCTTTTGGGCAAACCACATCACCGCATCCCCAGCCAGCTTGTGGATGGCTGCCCCTAAGCCACGAATTTTCCTTGGGCTGGGGGATCTTCCAACACAAAATAGCCACTTTTGAATAAGCCACTTGGTGGTCAGGTCTGTGCCCTGGCAGAGGCCCCAGGCCCAGCAGCCTCCATCAGGAGAGGGTGGAGACTTAGATCCCCACTGAATGGTTGTCCAAGATGCTGGGAGCCCTCCATGCTTTGTGCCTCTGCTGTTCTGGAAGGGAAGAATGGACGCGTCTCACTCCTTTTGCCTCCCAGAGCCCGTCCCTGGCTCAGGACCAACTGCAGGGGAGCGCTGAAGAGGGGGCCATGAGAACCATGGATGTCTGGGTGGGATCGTGGACACAGGGCATCGTGGACACAGGGCATCGTGGACACAGGCCAGGACTACTGCTTGGTGGAGGAGGGGGCTGCCTGGGCGACAGCCGAAGATGGGGGGCAGTAAGTGGGGGACAAGGGACCAGCACTGCAGTGGCTTGTGGAGTGGCAGCTAAAAAGCAGGGCTGTAAAAGACTTAAAAAATCCATGTGCTTCCAAGTTCCTGGAGAAAGAAAAGACACTTGGCAGCCTGGAGCCTTTCTTCTTTGTGGCTGTGAGGCCAGGAGTGGCTGGAAGCTGGGAAGCAGTTGAGCCAGGCTGTGGCAGCTTTGCCCACGCTCTTTGCTTCCTCCGAGCACACGTCCTCCATTCCCAGCTGGATGTCCAGAACTTTCTATAGTCCAGGAATCTCAGACAAGCCATAGGCCCCGCAGGCAGGGCCAATGCTAGCTCACACAGGTCAGCAGTGTCCCCTGGACCACTGCACCCTAAGGTTAGACCAGGTGCATTGTCTGCAAATCGGCTTTTCCTTCTTGAATTAGTTCTTGACAGTTGCTCTGGTCTGGGGGTGAGATGGGTAGGAAGAAACTGGCAACAAGAAATAAACTAGTATGGGGCAGACCCTTAGCCCGGCATGGCAAGGTGTGCCAGTAGTTTCAGCTACTTGGAAGGTTGAGGCAGAAGTGCCTGAGCCCAACTGGTAGACAGCCTGGGTGACAGAGAATCCAAAAAAGAAAGAAAGAAAAAAGGATGGCAGACTCCACCATCTATAGCAGAGTCTGTGGTCACTGCATTGGCTAATCTGGAAACATGATTTTTGACTCTCGGCACTAGCCCTGAGACTCCAGGGCTGAGTCACCCTCTGGGATTGGGTCCAGCTCCAGGACAGCGAATGGAGCATGGCAGTTGCCTTGTGCAGCAGGACCTGAGTCCTGCTCCCCAAGGGACAGAAACCACCCTTTTCACAGGGGAGAGGGCTCTCCTCACCTGGGGAGTGGTATATTCCTTTCACCAGGAGCCAGGGACAGGAATAAATTAGGCTTCAAATCAAGACTTCAAAGGAAATTTATTTTTTTTGAAAGGACTGAGGGGGACTTTACAAGAGTCTGAAGCCAATAACTAGAAAGGAAGATAAATAAAATACAAAGCAGTATGTTATGGCAAAATTCCAGAAAACACACTGAAAAAAACTTTACAGTTTAAAACTGCTTCACTTTGTACATAATTACAATCAATATACAGCACTGGGTTTTAACCCATCTTTTTATTTAATAGGATTTAGCACACAAATGTTCACAAAGCGTTTGGAAACAACCAATGAGAGCAGAGGTACCAGGTGTATCCCAGTCGCCCTGCACAGGTCTCCCTGCGCACCCTCTGTGTGTGGGCAACACAGGAAGCCACAAGGCTTAACCTGAACCACTGGCAGACTCGCTGGGCAGGGCCCATGTCAGTGCTCCAGGACTGTTCATGAAAAGCAGGGGAAGGCAATGCCGGAGTCAGGGGTGAGTGGGTTCTGTGCTTCCCACAGAAGCCCCTCTGGTGTGGCACAGGCAGGTCCTACCTGGTTGTAGGGCATGCCACTGCTTCTGTGGCGGGGGACACTTAGCCATTGGGGGTTGCCCACCTTTAAACCTTAGTTAGATGGAAAAATAATTCATGGCCTGTCAATCTTCTGACAATTAAATTAGATCAGTCCATGGAAAGACATCTTTATTCTCCCTTCCTTTTTTTTCCTTTAATGGCAGCATTAAAATATTTTTTATTTCAAAACCTGGCCAGCAGGCAGTTGATTCCAAGGCTCTGGTTAACTAGGAATGTTATGATACACTGAAAGAAAAATTAAGAACCAAACCCTAGGCAACCCCCTCAGGTCCCTCTCACTGTGGGAGCTTTTCTGTCCTCAATAAATCCTGCTTCCAAAGAACAAAAACAAAAACAAAAAAAACTGAACCAAACCCAAACAAAACTCTTTGCCCTCTTGTTAGGATGGATGAGGACAATGGGGTCGGCCAGGACACTGGCTGGGACACATCACGGTGGTGGCACGCCAAGACGGTCCTGCTGAAGGCAGGTAAGGCACATGTGTCCTGCATCCAGCGCCACCACTTCAACAAAGGGCTATTTCTAGGCTCCCACATGCCAAGGGTGGTCCAATACGGAGGGCAGGTGCCCTCCTGCAGTGTCTGGGGTCACCTGGTGCCACCCTCTTTCTGGCCACTGGACCCACTCACCAGGACAGTCTTTCTAAGCCCCCTTTCTGGGCTTGGCCGTCCTCTGGGCACAACTAGCCACCCATCGTCAGAGTAAACTTCAGTTGCAAAGCAAATGCCAAAGTCGAGAAAGCCTTAGAGACTAAAGAATGAAACAGAAAGTCTTTCTCTAGAAAGTAGTTTCTGGATTGAGTTCTGGCTTGTGCGGTTATGGTTCCACTCTTTATTTAAGGCAGGGCCTACTGAATTAAACTCTTGCATACTAATACCATCTCTCCAAATAATGGAACAAACCAACCCAAGGTCTCAAAAATGTGTGCTTGCTACTAATATTGAGGCCTCGAGAAGATGACAATTAAAGGGAGAAAATTAGCCAAGGGAGGACTTTTGGGTGGTACTGTATTACCCTGAGACATATAAGGGGAAAGAAGGTAAAATTCGTACCTTTTCAAACAAATTCTTGATAAGGATTTCTTCCCCACAGATAGCTCTCGTGGGGGGAGAAGGAATACGGCAAAGGTTAAATGTAGCAATTTTAACCCTCTCCATTTGCTAAGAAAACACAGTTAACATGTTTGATTGTCTCAAAAATGAAGTCAACTGATAAGAGCATTTAAAGTGCACATGTCACCCAACTGGGATGACAGCTACTGAGATGATTACAATTGAGAGAAGATGCAGGCTCCTTCGAGGAAGTTCACTAGATTCTGGAATCTGGAGACTCTGAACAGTATCTCCATCTGTCCCCCAAAACTGAAGCACAATTTCAGGCACCTGATTTCTTTAGCTTGATGGGGGAAATATGGTTTCCTTGTGGGAAAATAGTATGGGAAATTCAGTCTGAGTCACCCTAGAAAGCGATCCCTTCTTACAGAAGAGAAACTCAGAGGGCTTTAGGCTGAGCAACTAGAGCAACTCTCAAGGTCATGAGCACAAGCACCCACAGTCCCAGGTAATTCCCCAAGCACAATAACGAATCCCCTTGAGGTCAGTTTCAAAGGGGGAGAGAGATGCTGAAGGTGTGTAAAAAGCATTGTTCTTGGTAAGTGGTTCTCTTTCTGCACTGCAGACCATAGTCCAGATAAGGACGGGTGGCTGGGGGACCCAGGGACTACCTTCCGATTCTGATTCTAAAATTGTCCAACTGGAACCTGGGCAAACTGTTTTAAGTCAGTGGGGGCATGGGCAGAAGGGAACTCTCCATTTCTTTTTTTTTTTTAACTTTTAAATTTTTTATTTTAAAATTGTGGGGTACAGTTCAGGGTTAGGTATACAAATATTCATTGTGCAGGTACCCTTATTGATGGGAACACTCCATTTCTAAAAAAGACCAGAACGACCAATGCAAGTTAAGTATACCAAGCTAGTGAGGAATGAAGGACACCTGAACAGCAACATTGAGTCAAGCTGTGCTGTGAGGCACAGTAATGTACAGGACCTGCAGTGCTTCTGTGAGTTGCGTGTGGGAGCCCATCGGATCATCACTAACGCTTGCTGTCCCAAACCCGGGGAACAGGGTCCTTGGCCTGCACATACACAGGGAAGAAAGGCAGGTCTTTATACACTGCTGCCTTCCTGTGAACCCCAGGTGGGGAACTCAGAGCCAGTGGCCAGGACAGGCCGCTGAGTCTGCAGTGGGCTTGAGAAAGTCATAAAAGGCCTCAGTTGTACATGGAGCTGTAAGGATTAATGAAAGAAAGCAACTTGACTTTTTGCTGTTTAGGGTCTTTGTGGTTACATCATGGTTTTGATAGAAAAGTTAGCTGGTTTTGGTCTTAAAGTCTATTTTTGAAGGGTAAGAATTCTGTGACAAAAATAGGCAAAGATAGCTCACAGGTGGCAAGTTTCTTAATTCTCAACAAGGGAGAAGACATTCCTTGATAGAAGAATGAGGTGGGGCTACAAGGAGGGAAGGACACAACTCCTTCCCTTAAATTTCACCTGGGCCTTGAAGGCACTTTGAAAGACACTGCTGAGTAGGCACTGGAGGCTGCCACTTCACTCTGCAGTTCTGAGACAGTTTCAACTGCTGGGCTAGTAATGGTTCACCCTTAAAAGAAACACACAAACACAACACAACACATATACACACAATAAATAAAACAAATCTAGGCTAAACACTTAAACCAGACCTCTTTCAAATAAACTGAAAGATAAATATCTCCATCTGCAAGGCCAGCTTGCAATTCATCAACAAGCACCGAGTTACAGATTTTTTTTTTAAAAAGTGTGTTCAAAGACCCATCCTTCTGAGGGGCAGAAAGCAGGAACGGAAGGCCACATTGGAAGCACAGAATTTCCAGGTCTCCCTTCCTGGCACGCGGGGCCTTAGAGGGAAATGTTACCACAAAGTGTCCTGCACATACCAGCTTGTGAAGAGCCCCGAGCAAACAGACCAAAACACAGAAGACAAGAAGAAGAGAAGCAGCAGGCAGCGGCTAGGACCTCTTTCAGGGCAGAGCACAGCTCATCAAAAGACCTTTAAACATTTTTTAAGAAACCAATTTTGAAGAGGCCTCCTGACACAGCATGAGCACTTTCTAGACACACTGTCTGGCCAGCCCGCCTCTCAGGCTGCACTGGTGGAGACTTCTACACCTGGGCTTAACCCTGCACCTGTAACCAATTCCTGGATGTTTGCCCTCGAGTGGGGCCTTGGCGCACAGTTCCTGCCTGGTCTGGGTTGGGAGGCTGGTGTGGTCTTGTGGAGGAAGAAGTCGCCCTGTGGAGGTATGCCACAGGGTGCTCTTCAGGCGAGGGACAGTTGCCAGTTGCCCAGGGGAGCCATGAGGAGAGCTCAGGAATACTGCCAGGAGGTTGTGGCTATTTCTGAGTGCTCAGTGACAACCAGAAAGAGTCATGATGCAGGGATAACAGTGAGGAGGCCTTTCTACTTGACCTGTGCCCAGAACATATGGGCACACATTCTGGAAAGCCGGTATATTTCTTCTAGATTTGATGATAAAATACTATTTTTTTTAGTGCCCAAAACACTGAGATCAAGGTAGTGCAGATCATGTTTTTATACACGTCAAGCCTTCTTTCACTGGTTTCACAAACGTCTGTCATCCCTTCTAAAATGAAATGAGAAATACATACAAAAAAGGGGTGATGTGTGCACAGGGTGGGTGAAGGGTACCTAGTCTCTAAGGACTACCAGGTAAAGTACCCAGGGACCTGATCAGTCCAGGTGCCCCTCCTGTGCTGAGCTAGCTGACCACAGGGCTGGCACAGGCGGTGCATACTTCTGGCATATCCTATATGTATATGCAGACAGATCACTGTATATATACACAAAGTTCAGACTATCTGCTGTTTGGTTTTGGTGTGTTCTCCCAAATAAAAGGCAGCCAGAATTCAGCCTCATTTGGAAACACTCTTTCAGCCTTTAGGACTTCCCAACATGTCCAAAACCACTGCCTGTACTTCTGAGGCTACTACTTTCAGTGTAACATCTTGCATAGGGCCGGCCCCAACCTGTGAGTCCTTGGTAGTCACTAGTTATGGGTGAAGCAGAGTCTGGGCCTCCTTCCCCACCCTGACACTCAAGACAATCTGCTCCTTTTTGTCCAGGACCTGGGCTGCCCAGGGGGACTGGACGCTGAGGAGCAGTGGGTGTCCAGTGTAAGAGACTTGTGCATACAGGGACAGTAGGAGATGTGGGTTGGGAACCATCGGCCACGACCAGGAGGCAGCTGCCTTAGCAGACAGGAACGGGGTCAGCAGAAGATCTCCTCCCCCTCTGCTGATGCTTCTGATGCAGGACCATCTGGAAAAGTGAAAACCAAGAATGAAAAGAAATTCAGGAAAAAAATGTCCTTTTCATTTAACTTCTTCCTTCCCAACCAAAAATCTTCTGTGATGCAAACAGGTGACCGAGGTTTATGGGCAATTAACTTATCATGCACTGGGGTTTCCGAACACCATCTGATGCCTGCTTTAACTTTTACATAAGTACTAGAATTTTTATTTATAAATAAGCCTGGACAGTACAAATTTCTCTTTAAACTCCCACATAGAAGGGAGAGATCAATCTAAGGAGAAGGAACAGAGGACTCGGAAAAAGTGGCACAGGAATGGAGAGGCATTTAGTATAACATAATCACAGGCCCTGTGACCCCTGGGACGTCAGGAAACCTCCCTGAGCATCAGTCTCCTCATTTATCTTGGGGTTAGCTGCATCTACTGGATACAGTCATTTGAGGATGAAATCACCAAATGCTAGCTATTGTTATCCATGACTGGACTAGGCCTCGAAAGGATGTAGATAAGCTCCAGTTCCTCAATCGGAAATGCTTCAAAAATGACATCTGCATCCTCTGCTTTGCACATGGGGCCACACAGAGTGCCACACTTCACAAGTGGTCTGGTGAGGAGGAGGAGTGCGGCTTCTGCACATCTGAACTGCACCCTTTTGAAACGCCCCCACTCTGTCTCGTGCCACTAAAATTTATCCTCTCTTCAGAATGCATGGACACGATGGTCACAGGAGAGCAGTGTGCGTGACTCACCACCAGGCTGAGGGCGGCTTGCTTTGTTCTTCTTTTTTTTCTCCTTCTTTTCCTTTGGCTTAGCTAACCCAAACAGGCGGGTGGAGGCAGAGGTGGATGCTGGGGCCTGGCTCTGCCCCTCTGGTGCTTTGTTTGTCTGGCTGGTTGAACTCAATATATGAAAAGGCCCCTTGTCTTTGTGTGTCCGAGAGATACTGTTCCTTTTTGGGGACACTGAAAGTTCTGAGTCTAAGGACCCTGATTTGGCTATGGGAGGTGTGGATGGCACGGGAGACTCCTCGGGATTGGGGAAGAAGGATGGGATCCTCATCAGCTTGGTATGGTGATGTGAAACCTGCACACATACAAGACAAGGGGTGTTAAGTTGAGGCCACTGGTTCTCTGATACCCACTCAACAAGTGCTGGCTGAATTCAACCGGTTTTTACCACTTCTGTGGGCTCTCTAGAGCTCACTGTAAAAAGGTTCAGAACTCTTCGGTTTCATTTGCTGTCCTCCCTCAAGCAGTATCTATAAACAAGTTAAAAATATCACCTTCAATATTTTTATTACATATACTAATACCAGCATCATAAAGGATTAGTGGTACCTTTGATGAAACAACTTAAAATAACTCCCGCTCCCTAAAAAAACAAGCAGAGAGCTGCTTATCATCTTAAAGAGAGCTTTACACAGGGATGCAGACAATTTTCAGGGTGAAGAGAACACAGAGTCTGTTCAGGTGAGAGGGTAAATGGGAGAGCTGAGCTTATGCCAAGATCCTAGTCAAAGGTTAAACCAAAGAGAAAGGGGGTCATGTAATCTGAGTTCTCTCAGTTGCCTGGGAAGCATCTTTCCTCCTCTGTCAGAGCCCTGATGGTTTTATTGAGATTGGGGTGGGATCCATACTTGTGTCATAAAAAGCCACACAGAGCATTTGCTTCTCCTCACCATACATCTGAAAACCTCTGCAGAAAGCTAAAACTGTCCCTACTCTGGAGGATGCCAGTCTAATTTTCTTTCATGGTCCCTGGTCAATCAATCAAACATACGGCAAAATGATATGTGTTTCTAAAGGTGGGCAGATCTGTGTACACCCAGGCTCTCTATCTGCTGCCAGTGTCCATGCTCCAGAAGAACCATGGACCACCACTGAAATAAACATGAGAGTCAGTGTACTGAGTAAGTGAAAGCCTGACCACATAAGAGCAGCTACAGAGAATGAAAGGTTTCATCAACAGTTACAAGGCAAATCAGGAATGACACGGAGCCCAGCTGCCTGAACACCTCCAAGTCAGAGTATCTCTGTCCACGAGAGGAGCAACCACCTCCCGCTGCTTGCTGGGATGGGTCCTCAGGAGCTCCCATTACCTGACATTCCATCTGCCTCTGGCTGAGCCGTTCAGCATCTCGGCGCAGCTGCTCCTGCTCCCTCTCCAGCTGTTTCTGGGCTGCACGCAGCCGCTCCAGGTCGTACTGGTATGCGCCCTTCTTCTGCTGAAGTTCCTCCTGGTCCTTCTCCAGGTCCTGCTGGCCCTGCTGCACCCTCTCCTCACGCTGGGCCAGGCGTGCCTCACGCTCCCGCAGCTCCCTCTCGCGGGCCTCCCACTCGCGCTCATGCCGGCGCTTCTCCTCCAGGTGCTGCGCCTGCTGCTTCTGAAGGTTGGCCAGGTCCTGGCGCTGCTTCTCCAGGCTGCGCTGCTTCTCCTGCTCGATGAGGGAGCTCGGGCGGGATGAGCTCCGGGTGAGTGTTCTCTCGCTCAGCACCAGCTTCTGGTCCTCAATGTAGCTGTCCTGCTGCAACACCACACCCTGAGGGGGCACAGGGGAGGACAGCTGTGGGATGCCGGCCAGGAGGAAAGCCAGCTTCTGTGACCCCCCCGCCCCGAGGCACCAGGCACTATGATAGACCATGACTCTCCCATCATTTTTCAAGCTGGCTGTATGACCATACTCCAGGATAACCGTGGGCAGTTATCAAATAGGAACTGCAAAAGTGCAGGAGTCAGTTTTTCTCAAACCTGGTCACATGCTGTCTGCAGTCACTGGTACTGCCTGAGGTGGAATGAGCATGTATGTTTGGAGGGGATGGGGAAGGTGGGAATGATACAGTTTATATCTTCCAGAAAAGAAGTAAGCAGAATTTGAAGATATTCCTGGGAAGTGCTAAACAGCAATTGTTCTGGGAGGGCTGCTCTATTCAAATACCACACAGACATGAAATATGGAAGATCACATTAAAGGCTTTCTAGAGTGAGATGCTCTCAATTGCACATAGCACCCTCTGTGCTCTGTGGCACAGTTATCAAGCAGTGCCCATAGTCCACCAGCTGTCCACCAACTCTGGTCTTGGGTAGGCAGTGGTATTGAACCACTGCATGTTCTAGCTTTTCTTGTCATGAGAGCCAGTCTTCTTTAGATGAGGGCCTTATGTACCAATAAGCAAACGACAAACCCCTAAGATCCAGGTCATTAGTCCTTGTGCTGTCATTCTCTAAATAAGTGTGTGCATGGATAAAAGACGAAGTCACATACCTGCAGACTGCTAAGGAGTTCATGGAGATGAACAATGCTCTGCATGACCTGCTGCAAAAGGAACACAATGGAAACATGTATTGTAGGACTTGATGAATCTCAGGATCTATCCCACTCCACAGTTATCTGACAAGGTAGCGTCCTTAAAATACAAGGTACTTGTATTTTAATGAAATATTTTCAAAATGAAAGCACCAAAGAGGATAAGTGGGTACAAGCAGCCAAGAAAAATACAAAACAAACAAAACAACTGTGTGTGTAGAAGGAATACAAACACACACAAAAAATGCATTATAAAGCTTCCATTATTTAAAGTGGAACACAGATGGCATACATATCAATGTAACAGAACAGAAAGGCTAGAAAGAACCATAACAACTTATTCTATAAGTAGCACATTAAATCTATGGAAAAGGAAAGAACATTCAATGAATTGTTCTGTAAAACTTGGCTAAATTTCTGAAAAACATTAAGCTGGGACCTTGGCTCATATTTTTAAAAATGTTCAGACAGAGCCGGGCTTGGTGGCTCAGCCTGTAATCCCATGCCTTTGGGAGGCTGAGGTGAGTGGATCGCCTGAGCCTGTGGGTTTGAGAACCACCTGGGCAACTTGGTGAGACCTCATCTCTACAATAAATCAAAAATTAGCCGGGCTTGGTAGTGCACGCCTGTAGTTCCAGTTACTTGGAAGGCTGAGGCGGAAGTATTGCTGGAGCCCAGCAAGTCGAGGTTGCAGTGGCCGGGAGCGGCTACTGCACTCCAGTCTGGGCGAGAGTGAGACTCCAACTCAAAAAAAAAAAAAAAAAAAGAAAGGCAAAGAACTTGAATAGAAATTCAAATGAAAAATCTGAAAAAGGCTCTCATAGAACCAAAATCAAAACCAAAAAATACCCTAGTAGAAAAATAGGCCAGGAACACAAACCAGCAATTCATAAAAGAATCAATATGAATGGATGATTATGTAACATATTAAAATGACTCAACCTTATCTGAAATCAAATAAATGCAAATTAAAATAAAGAAATGCCACTTGAACTTGTATCAAACCAACAAAACACCAATTAAAAAATGATAATACTCAATGTTGGTAAAAGATGGAAGTGGGTACTCATGTATCTAATGAGTGGGGCCACATGTTGCTATCCCTTTAGATAGCAATTTGTCATGCTGAGGAAATAATCAAAGAGCTGTTCCAAAAAAAAGTATGAACAAGGATGTTCTTGGCTACATTATTTAAAAATCAAAAACAGAAAAAGAATTAACTATCAGGAAGGTTAAATAAATTATGGTAAACAATAAAATAATGTTTTATTCATTATTCACTGAATAATGTTTTATTCACCGTTCAACAGAATGCTTTGTACAGATATGCCTTAGGGAAATGGTTTTAGTGCATGTTAAGAGAAGAAAAAAGCAGGATTATGAAGCTCTAGGGAGTATTGATACAAATTGTATAAAACAATTCAGACATACAAACATATGTGGAAAAAAGGCTGGAAACAGAAACACCAAACATTTAACAGTAGTTATATCTCAGTGGTGGGATTATGATTATTATTAAGCAAGTTATGTTACTTTCTTACCACGAACATGTATCCCTTTTATAATACTTAAAAAATCACTTAAAAGCAAAAGACAAAAACTTAGTTACCAGGCTTAGCTCTTCTGAGAAAACTTTTTAGCTCTTACTTTATTCTTAATAAACAGACTGAGAGAAGTCACAGAATGCCTGCCTATGCTAGCACCATATCCAGAGAGTGTAACCTGTACTGGAAGGTCTTGTGCTAGCTGTTTCCCCAAGTCTTCTTACTAACTATGGGGGGGAGCTGCCAAGTGGGAAAATTAGCTAACAGCAAATTTTCAAGCAACAGATACGGCAGGCAAGCAGCATGTGAAGCCTGGGCTTATGTCTTTTAAAGACAAGCACACCAAAGTTAATTCCTTTAGGATACCACTGTATTCAATGTCAGCAAATATAAAACAGTATCTTTCTGTGTTTTATTTATTTATTTATTTATTTGAGTTGGAGTCTCACTCTGTCGCCCAGACTGGAGTGCAGTGGCTGGGAGCGGCCACTGCAGCCTTGACCTGCTGGGCTCCGGTGATCCTTCCACCTCAGCCTTCCAAATAGCTGGAACTACAGGCGCACGCTACCACGCCCGGCTAATTTTTTTGATTTATTGTAGAGATGAAGTCTCGCCGAGTTGCCCAGGCGGGTCTCGAACCCATGGGTTCAAGCAATCCTCTCACCTCAGCCTCCCGAAGCGTGGGATTACAGGCTGAGCCACCAAGCCTGGCTCTCTTTCTGTGTTTTAGGGGGAGAAAAGGAAAGATTCTCCTTAACTTAAAATTTCAAAACAAAGCTCCTCAGAGATTTAAGATATTATGTTAAAATCAAGAAGAAAAAGAAGAGCCAGGTGTGGTGGCTCACACCTATAATCTAGCACTTCAGGAGGCTGAGGCCAGAGGACTGTTTGAGCCCAGACTAAGCAACATAGTGAGACCCCATCTCTATAAAAATAAAAACTAGCCAGGCATGTTGGCACATGCCTGTAATCCTAGCTACTCAGGAGGCTGAGGCAGAAGGATTGCCTGAGCCCAGGACATCGAGGCTACAGTAAGCTATGATTATACCACTGGGTGACACAGTAAAACCCTGACTCAAAAAAAAAAAAAAAAAAAAAAAATCCACAAAAAAACCAAAAAACATTCTGGAGAAGTACACTCTAAAAAGCAACTGTCATATACATGACTTTAGTCTGCTTACACGAAGTCAAATGCACAGAAGTAATTTTGGATATGGTAGTAGCCCTAAAGACAGCTTCCTAAGAAGGAGTAAAGGGGCAGGGGAGGATGCCTGGAAGAGGTGCTGTTGCCCTGCAGGGTCATCAGAACTCAGCTGACGGGGAAACAGACTAGCTTCAGAATCTGACTTCTTTCTGGGAGGACACCAAGGCTACTTCTTAGTTGAAACATACATATGTTAAGTCAAAGACAATACTCAAAAGAAGAAACCTCAAGTTGAGTACTTAAAGGATAAGAAATTCCTACGAAGAATTAACCACAAGTTAAATGCCCATGTTCTAATCTGTGGCATTTGGTATCAGGTTTGTGTTGCAGTAATGGTTGCTACCAAATTCTACTCATTGTTCTTAGACAGAAGGAAAACACCAAGGAGGCTTCAAAGTCCACAGTTAAAGAAAGCTGATTAAAAGCAAGAGACTTCTAACTGAGTGTGGTGGCTCATGCTTGTAATTTCAGCACTTTGAGAGCAGAGGCAAGAGGACTGCCTGAGTCCAAGGGTTTGAGATCAGCCTGGGCAACTTGGCAAGACCTCATCTCTACTGTAAATCAAAAAAATTAGCCGGGCATGGTGGCATGCACCTGTGGCTCCAGCTACTTTGAAGGCTGAGATGGAAGGATGCCCTGAGCCCAGCATGTCGAGGCTGTGGTGGCTGTGAGCACGCCACTGCACTCTAGTCAGGGTGAAAGAGTAAGACTCCGACTCCAAAAAAAAAGAAAAAAGAAAGAAAGAAAAAGAAAAGAAAAACAAAACAAGAGACTTCGTAAGCCACCTTGGTAGGCGATTCTCTAACTGGCAAAACTCCAAGATGGTGCCCTGGGGTCAAAGAAAGGGGAAAAATAAAGGTAAAGGAAACTGACAACTGTATTGCTTTCGTGCATAGATAACAGCCAGGAGTTAGCTTGTTTATAACAGCAAAATGAAAATGAATATTCCCAGCAATAACAAACATAATCTTTTAAAAAGCTTATGTCCTTACCTCATTGTTTCTTTTAAGCATAAATACCAGGTTAGCATTTCCACTCTATAAAATGAAAAAACATTCATTTAAAAAATGAAGATCCATATTCAATGTGTTTCTAAGTTATACTAGAGTTTCATGTTTCTTTCTTTTCTACCACAGCCTCTCGATGCAAGGGAGTGAGGACTTAAGGTTGAACTACTTACTACTAAAGTCTTATAAAGAGATCAGGTTGGAGAATCTGAAACAAACCTCTTAATGAACCTGGTTCTGCCAGGGCCATGGTAGAGTTATGTATGATTGTAACTTTTTTTTTTTTTTTGAGTTGGAGTCTCACTCTGTCGCCCAGACTGGAGTGCAATGGCCGCTCGCGGCCACCACAGCCTTGACCTGCTGGGCTCCGGAGATCCTTCCGCCTCAGCCTTCCGAGTAGCCAGAATTACAGGCATGCGCTACCATGCCCGGCTGATTTTTTGATTTATTGTAGAGATGAGGTCTCGCTGTCCAGGTGGGTCTCGAACCCGCGGGCTCAGGCAATCCTCTCACCTCAGCCTCCCAAAGGCACGGGATTACAGGCTGAGCCACCGAGCCCGGCAATTGTAACATTTTGCTCTAAGTCAGAGAGGTCACATAGTCAATGATGTGGAATTCTGAGTTGTAGTTTGCTTTAAAAATGTGATTTCCTCTGAAAATAATTTTATTAAAAGCAGCAAGTCAGACATCCAAAACAAGATCAAAGAAAAATAATTTCAAAGATTACAGATTCCTAGGGAAGTGCCAAGGAGGTTCACAGATTGTGTATTTCATAAAAGGAATTACCTTTTTCAGGCCACTATCTGATTCTGTTCTCCTAAGATCTTGGCCATCATCTCCCTCTTCCTTCTCGCCGCCTAAACAAAAACCAAGTAAGTTTTTTTTAAAAAGCTGTGAAACACACTAGTCAAGAAAAAAATATGATATGGATAGCTTTGGAGACGTGATATTTCGGACTCCTATTAAAGAGAAGAGAAAAAGAGAAGCCACTTGGTGGCAGCTAAGTGAGTATTAATAATTTCACGAATGCAGAAGAACTGGAAATAGAAACGGGTATTATACTTCTTTGGCTTCAGTTTAGCTAAGATCCCAGGAAGATCTTTTTGTGACTCCAAATGAAGGAGTCTGACAGAGGTGCTTAAGTGTTTTAGGATCTCACTCAAACATTTACTGATTGAATGGGACAGAGGAGATATAGTTACTAAAATACATGCCACCTTTACTCATGTGAGATAGTCAAGGACTGCCTATGAAAGCACATGAGTTCATTCAAATCATTTACCTTTTGAAGCATTCATCTGATGGCTGTCAAATCCTCCAAAGGTCTCTGCTCTCCGAGGCAGGGAAACAGGGCCAACCATGCCTTCTTGTTCAGTGGGGCTGTTGACAGCTTGCCCAAGTGTGCCTCCCAGGCTTCCAATCACCAAACCCTGAAGGATCTCCACTGGAAAAGGGGAAACATGCAATGATATCTTGTCTCTTTTTTTTTTTTTTTTAAATTTTTTTTATTATTATAAAGATATCTTGACTTTCAATGAGAAAAAAAAAAAAAATTCATGGTATACATGACATATCCAGGGAGCGTGATCAGAAAGTTACAAAGAGTAACTTCCTTGTTCAAAAAACGGTCTCAGATCTCAGCTTAGGGTACAGTTTTCATTTGCACTGTACTAGAAATTTAGAGATGCAACCTTGAACTTTATGTACAATAGGCCTAAGAAAATTTGAAGGGGTACAGAGAAGGCATAGTAATTTACTGGAAGAAGCATGGCTTCTGGAGTCAGATCCAAAGCAGTCAGAAGATACTCCCCAGAAATTAAGGTTGAGAATATAAACTGGGAACATCAATAAAACAGGCAGGGTTTTTGGCCTCCCCTATAGTGAATGAGTTCATAGGGCTAGAGTAGTCTAAGAATTTGCATCCTCAACTCTGACCACAACTGGGAGTTTGTTTGTTTGTTTTTAAGAGAAGGGCCCACAGAAAGAAGTGCAGAAAGTGGAATAAAAGTTGAGCAGGAGAGGAATAACAGACTTGAAGAAAAATAAGGTCTAGATGGAATAAGGGAAGGAACCAGCGGCCAGAAATCTTATAAGACAAGCCATCATGTTTTTTCAAAAAAACACTACACAAAAATGACAGAAGAGTCCTATGAGGTGAGAAAAGCAATCTGAACCTAAAGATTTAAGAATTGCCCATAAAAATGAACAACAGGCCGGGTTTGGTGGCCCAGCCTATAATCCCGCACCTTTGGGAGGCTGAGGTGAGTGGATTGCCTGAGCCCGTGGGTTCAAGACCGCCTGGGCAGCGAGACCTCATCTCTACAATAAATCAGAAAATCAGCCGGGCGTGGTAGTACGTGCCTGTAATTCTGGCTACTCGGAAGGCTGAGGCAGAAGGATCGTCGAAGCCCAGCAGGTTGAGGCTGTGGTGGCCGGGAGCGGCCACTGCACTCCAGTCTGTGCGACAGAGTGAGACTCCGACTCAAAAAAAAAAAAAATGAACAACAGAAAATACTAAAGTCAAATCCCAAATAAATTTCAGAAAAGAGGGTGGTGGTAGGGAGAACAAGGGATATTAACTTTCCTACAGATAATAAAAGCACACCAGAAAGACATGTCCACAAAATAAGTGAGCTAAACACATTAAGAAAATGACACAAGACATGGAAGAACCCAAGTCAGAATTAGAAAATACAGTAATGAGATGGCAAAACTCAAAGAACTGGAAACAAAAGAAAAAAAATTCTTACAGAAATGTAAACAAACTAGACTATAAGAGCAAATAAACCCAACAGAAAATGGCTTAAAAAGATGAAAGGAAGAGATCAAAAGTATTAAGATAAAGTGATAAATATTAAAGACAGAAAAAGATCCAACATTTAGATAATTGAAGTTCTTGAAAGAAACCAAAGCAACAGAGAAAATAACAAAAATTGTAATTCAAGAATATTTTTCTAAAATCTAAAAAATTTGAAACTCTGTATCAAAGTAAAGCACTCTCAACCCGAGAACATCAACCCAGAATAACCAACACCAACACATATTCTCACAAAACTACTTAGACTCAGAAAAAAATCTTTGCATTTAGTCTATGAGCATATGACTTACATGGGGAAAACCAAATTATCATCAGACTCTGACAGCAATGCTTTATGCCAGAAAAAATAAAGTAACATGTTTGAGTCTAATTAATACCCTGGGGAAGAACATATGAATGAGCCAGGAATTTTATATCCAGCATAAGAGACTTTCAAGTATAAAGAGCACAAATTATGACTGGCATATAAAAACTCAAGGGATATTATTCTCTTGAGCCTTTCCTGAGGCACGTGCTAGAGAATAAGCCTCACAGATTCAAATGACTGGAGGGACACTGACCTACAGACTGGTGGTAAGCATTAACTATGTTCACTTGTAGAACACAGACTACACGTCAGGGCTAAGAAGGCGAATTTACAATATGTAATGGTTATGAGATGACAGTGCAGACATAGAACAGCTATTCTTTAAAGAAAAAGAGAGAGTGGGAATAGCATGTAAAAATCATATTCAGTGGCAGTAGTACTGTTATGTGATACTGTTATGTGTGTGAAGGTCAGGTAAAATCAGAAAGTCAATAAACAAAATTCTAATTCTATGACGAGTCTTCGAGAATGAGGATTCCCAATATGGAAGAAGACAGATGTAATACAAAAACACAAAACAAAACAAAAGTCTGTAGTCCACACTCTGATTAGATATATCAATGTAATTTCATGAGAGAGAGAGAGAGAGAGAGAGAGAGTGTGTGTGTGTGTGTGTGTGTGTGTGTGTGTGTGTGTATGTATTTTCCCCCCAAGCTCTGTCCACTGAAAAGGTACACCTTAGTAATAATGAAAAAACCTAGCAGCAATGACCATTCCTCAGTGCCCAGACTCAAAATATCATTTCTCACTAAAAGAAGTCAGAGCTCTTGGAGAAAGGGATGATTCCGGATCTGGGGCAGAAAACAATCGAGATGAGTCTGCAACAACTTACCATTCCAGAGAGCACAGAGGCCCTCAAAGACTACTATGGTCATGTCAGTAGGACTCAGAAGCCAAACAAAGGGCGGCTCACTGGCAAATAGGATAATAAGGTTAAGAACGGCAGTAACTTGAAACCCATGAAATATGTTTAAATTCACGAGTCCATAATAATATATGTTTTACAAGTATGAGTTACCTTCAGAAGATGACCACAGAACAATTCACTATCTTGAAAATTGGTAAATAAAGGAAAGAAATAAAACATCAAGCATGTATCCTTTTATCCTGCTTTCTCTCTCCATCATAAAAAAAGAGACAACTAGATATTTGTGACTCCCAATGAAAGAACACAACACTATAGGAATACAGCTTGCCAAAGGGATCATGTCTGAGTAATTAAGCCTCTGAATTCAGCAGCAAATCTGAAGGAAATAGAGGACAAGACTGCTATATGAATAAATTCAACCTATGAGAAACTCTATAAGTCAAAAAGCTCAGATTCCTCAAAGATAAATTGTATCGAAAAGAAGGAGACAGTAAAGAAACTAAGAACCTTAAAATGCTTATCAAAAAACATGAGCAAGACTAAACCATAGAGTCTAGGAATAGGCATGTGGGCCATAAAGCTATAAGGAGACAACAGTGATTACTAAAACAAGTCAGAATACCTGCTCCTTTTGGAGGAAGGGACATGTGAGAGGGACAGGACACGTGGAGGGGCTTTCAGGGTGCTTGGCCATAGTTAATTTCTTGACCTGGGTAGAGGTTATAAGAATATTCACCTGATGATATATCTATTTTACTATAGTGAAATATTTGTTTTGGGTAATTTTCTGTACTTGTGCTTTATTTTACAGTAAAAAAGTAAACACTGGTAGGTAATATTAGTGTGTGAAGCACTCTGGGAGGAGATGAAGAAGAGGCAATGCTGAATGTAAATTACCCTCATTTATTGCATTTTTCATTAAAGGTCCTCCTTTGAGAGCCTCTTCTGTGTTGGAGCGGAAGAGGACTCTAGGGCTGTGCGTCGGGGAGCAGTCCTCTGGCAAGGGAGTGCTGCACTCAGCCATGTCCCGGAAAATCATCTCCTTCTCTTCCAATAAGAGGAGGATCTGTTGGTCCTTCTGTTGAAGTTGTTCTGCAGGGTGGATGGAGAAAATGATCTGTGATTTGACTCGTGTTCAGTACCGCAAGATGACTAAGACATGAGCACCACCTTGTGGCCAGTTATGGAAAGGGACAGACTATGTTCCCTGCCCTTTTTCATCATGACTGCAGTATCAGGTTTTCATTTTGTTATTTTTTATTTTTTTTTTATTTTTTTATTTTTTTGAGTTGGAGTCTCACTCTGTCGCCCAGACTGGAGTGCAGTGGCCGCTCCCGGCCACCGCAGCCTCGACCTGCTGGGCTCCGGTGATCCTTCCGCCTCAGCCTTCCGAGTAGCCGGAATTACAGGCATGCGCTACCACGCCCGGCTGATTTTTTGATTTATTGTAGAGATGAGGTCTCGCTGCCCAGGCGGGTCTCGAACCCGCGGACTCATGCAATCCACTCACCTCAGCCTCCCAAAGGCGCGGGATTACAGGCTGAGCCACCGAGCCTGGCTCCATTTTGTTATTTTTTAAACATTGAGTCGGAGTCTCATTCTGTCACTCAGGTTGGAGTGCAATGGCACGCTCACAGTCACCGCAGCCTCAGCCCACTGGGCCGAGGTGAACCTTCCGCCTTAGCTTTCCAATTAGCTGGAATCACAGGTGCGTGCCACCACATCCAGTTGATTTTTTAAAAATTTATTATAGAGATGAGGTCTCGCTATGTTGCCCAGGCTGGTCTCAAACCCATGGGCTCAGGCAATCCTTTTGCCTTCACCTCCCAAAGTGCTGGGATTATAGATGTGAGTCACCGTGCCTGGTTGTAATTTCTTTTTTAAAAAAATGCTTTGAAGACAGGGACTCACTCTGTCACGGAAACTGGAGTGCAGTGGCATGATCACAGCTCACTGTAGCTTCAAATTCCTGGGCTCAAGTGATCCTTCTGCCTTAGCCTTCTGAGTAGCTAGGACTATAGGGGCTTGCCATCCCACTTGGCTAATTAAAAAAAATTTTTTTTATAGGGGTAGGGCCTTGCCTCAAACTCCTAGCCTCAAGTGGTCCTCCCATCTCAGTCTCCCAAAGTGCTGGGATTACAGGCATAAGCCACCATGCCTAGCCTCTATTCTGTAGTTTCTATGTGGAAAACCATCCTAGGTCTTTTTGACAAACCTGAAATTCTCACACAACAAGTCTGCACTTTGCTCCCACACCTTTACCCCTGTTTATTTCTCAACCTACTGTTCTCTGGCTTTTGCTCCACCACTCTACAACTGGCCTTCATGGTCAACTGTCTGTATAGTGGGAACTAGAACACCTGTCTTGTTGAGTTACTAACAAGACTACTTACATACTGGATAAGTAGTGGTCAAACACAGACTAGTAAGTATCTTTCTCTCAAAACCACCTCACAACTCATTTGTGAACATATGGATAAATGATAAAGCTGGGAACTTACAGGAAGATTAAAACCAATGAACTGAAGAATTCTTTTCCTCAAATACCTTTCTCTCCTTGTTTTAATCTTAAACGTGACTATGAATTTTGGCAAACTCTGTGACAAAGTACACAGAATGTCACCAGGCTCCAAGAACACTGATCCTGAGACAAAAGAGTCAATATTCTCCTGATCTAGTCCTGGACACATCTTTACAGCCATTCTTCACCCAGGCCACGTCAGCTTGGACTTGAGTTCTCTTGTTAAAAGCTATTAATCTCCCTGTTTTCGAGTGTCTGCTAGGGCAGCTTTGGAAGTGAGAGGTAGCTAAAACCACCAGCAGTCTTCTGCAACTTCAGACATTCCAGACAAGGGTTTCAGACCACTTTCAACGCCTCACCTTTTAATTCCCGGGCTTTGGAGTCCAACATTTTCTTCTCTTCCTCATTCTCACTAGGAATTCCTTCATCTTCATCTCTGTTCCTAATATAACCCAAACAAAACAAGACAAAACAAAAAATTCCTAAGATGTCAATTACTCTGGTCACAGTCCAGTCTACTATGAAATCACATAGAGACAACAGGAGGGCTGGGAAGGGTGGGCTGTGGTGTCTAACTTACAGGGTGTTGATTGTGTCCTGGATGATCTGAATCCAGCTGTTTCGCTCCTCTTTGGAGCTGGCATGAACTTCTACCATCTCTGGATCTTTCATCCCCATACTGATCAGAAACAAACCTTTTTCCTCATGTGCCACTTCTCTTACAATCAGCTTCTTTAAAGAGATCACTGTAGATTTCTGGTCCTGGAAAAGGGAGAGAGGAATGATATACCATATGTATATAATATTCTAACTCTTAGGGACAACCTTGATCTCAGGTAAGACCAGATGCTGTTTTAAAAGCATATGGTTTAAAAAACAATGACAGCTTTAGGATAAAGAGAAATATCTCCTTATTTCATTTAAATTTTAACAAACAGAAAAAGACTTCCAAAAGTGAAATGATAATTTATGGCTACAAAGGTTGTAGTCGTGTTTTGTACATGATGAATCTACCAGGTTCCCCATAGAATCTGGTCAGCAATATCATACATAAGCACCATTTATGGGGCCAAATGTGTGAGAAATACTGACTTCTTTTTAGATCAAATTGTCAAATGTCTAAGATACTCAAAAAGATTGGGCTGAAAAAGAAAAAGAATTTTTTTAGGGTGGAGATGACAGAAAATTGTGAGGATATGTAGGAAATTACTCAGAGGAATTTGTCCTGAGCTATTTAAATTTTTTAAAATTTTTTTACTTTTTATACAGAGTCTCACTCTGTCATACAGGCTGGAGTAGTATGATGTCAGTTCACTGTAGCCTTGACCTCCTGGGCTTACCTCAGCCCCGAGTAGCCGGGATTACAGGCATATGCCACCATGCCTGGCTAATTTTTGTATTCTTTGCAGAGATGAGATCTCACTATGTTGCCCAGACAGATCTTGAACTCCTGGGCTCAAGTAATTCTCCCACGTTGGTTTCCCAAAGTGGTGGGATTACAGGTGTGAGCCACCACGCCTGCCCCCCGAGTTATTTAATTTTAAGAGGGTGGGAGAGCAATAATACAATGTTTACATTCCATAACCTAATCCAGCTGTTCTGAATACTATTAAGAGGATAACACTTCAGCTTACCAATGATGCAAAGATGTATTTCTGATCTTTTTCTTGAAGGAAAACTAAAATGTCAGTGAGCAGAACTGCTTGAACCTCTGTAAAGTAGAAATGGGAAAAGGGAAGAGAGAACAATGACTAATAGTTGAACCATGGTCAGAAGGGTTTTTATTGAAGGATGATTCAGCAATACACCCCAATAAGGGCAAACTGTGATCTGAAATCACACTCCTCCAAGGCAACAGCTTTACAGTTCTACAAGGTTCCAATCTGGGCACTAGATTTTTAGAGGTGCTTTAAAATGGGATTGACCACCAAAACCTTGTCTTAGAAAGTTTAAGCACTCAGTCCCGGAATGATATATCCCATAAGGTAAGATGTTAACAACAGAATACTTTTAAGAATGAAGTTTAAAAGCTGGACTTCAACAGATGTAAAACAGCCACACAGAGCAACACACTCCACCAAATACTCTGGATGTAATATTTCTCAACTTCTGATTACAGTAATGGGAAAGGCATTCTAACAGGAGGCAACAATGCTGCCCAAAGGAGATGTGTACAGAAATATCTAAATCTCATGCAAAGGAAACTTCCTTCTTGTCCCCAAAAGAGCAAGAGTGGCCCACACAGATGTCCTCCAGTCTTACAAGAACATGCAAGTACAGGGCTCTTCCCCCAGCTCCCACATGCAACGGTCAACCTCAACCACTAGGTACCGTGGTACAGCCTCCTTTCCTCCAATAAAACAAAACCCAAATTAATATTTCTAGCTGGGTTCAGAAACAAAAGAAAAAAAAAAAAAACGCCACAAACTCTTGCTCTGACTAATCTTCTAGGAGCATGAGTTTCCACTACTCTCTTAAGGACCATCTGACATCCCTGGAGCTGAGCCATCTGCTGTGTGCTGGCAGGCCGACCCCTCTGTATCATCTTCACTCTGGAAAGTGGAGCCTACAACTTCTGGGGAAGAGGATGGAGACGATTTATGCAGCCCCCTCCTGTTTTCCTTCAACCTCTGCCACAACCAGAATCCCCTTTTCCATGGAATTCATTGCAAAGTTTGAAGAAAACAGAAGCAAGAAGGGTATCTGATTCCTAGAGCAGTCTCAATCTTCAGGCTTAACTACTGTAATATTCCGTGCACTGCCATTAGTTTTGAAAAGTTTTTTTTTGTTGTTTACTTTAAAATAATTCAAGTGCCTGCCCCTCCTCCAAAAAACCCCAAAAAACCTCTAAAACATCAATTTCAACTTCAGTGTATCCTGAAATTTATATGATCGATGTCAATGGATCAGAGAAAAACAGTCCCACCCCTTCCAAAGGGTTCTCAAGACAGTACTGGCTGTTCTTGGCATGAGTTCACTTGGGGGTGAAAAATGACTAAACACCAACTTCTATCTCCACTGGAGGCGTTTCAGGCCAGAAAACCTATCATCCTGCCATTGGCCTGACCACACTTTATTCCAACAGCTGGAATCTATTAGTTTTTAGTTTGGGAATAAATACACTGCTGTGCAAAGGAAAGAATAAAGTGCTGGTTCCAGGCAACAGCAACTCTAGGAAATTCAGGCCCTTACAAGGAAGGCCAGGTATGACTGGATGGCCAGCCTGCTTAAAAGACAGTCTCCAAGTGACAGTGAGGAGACTGTCCTGAGCTGAGCTAGGGCTCTCAGAACATCATGGAACATTAAAGAACTGGAAGGAAGGAGGCTTGGTTTAAGTTTATCAAGGAGCCGTGAAATACACAGTCAGTTGGTGCAAGAAGAGCGATTTCTTTTCTCTGAAATTACCCTGCACTTCTTTTTTTATGCATTTTGCCACAATGGAGGCCCTATGAGCGCTTCCCTGAGTCATAGCAATAGCCTCCTGATGTCTCTGTCGCGGTCTTGGTCTCTGCTCACTCCTGCTGAACTCTAAACTGCCTCTGGTCATTATACTAAAAGGCCATCTCATTGATCTCTTTCTTGCTTCACACCCTCCCTTCTGAACCCATTCTTTGCCCCAGCCTCATCAGCAGTACCACTATCAACTCTTCCATCTGGAGTATGCACCCACTACAACCTGGTCCCCACAGCATCTTCAGAGTGATTTCCCATCACACCCTGTCACTTGCTCTGCCATCTGTGCGAGAGCCCCGCTGCCCACCCTTCCTTGGATGTGCCATGCTGTTCAACTCCGTGCTTCCACACTTACTCTTCCTACACTGGAACGTTTTCTCCCTCTCCACCTGGCACCTTCCTCTGCGTCCGTCAAGCCTTGACTCCACTGCTGTCCCTCAGCCTTCTCCTCTGTTCCAACACTCAACACATGGCAGAGCAAGCATCTCTTTCCAAGGCTCTTCCCTTTGATCTCAAGGTCTAATCAGGGTGTCCTGCTTCATTTAGCGTAGAAACCACTGATTCCCTGGGACTTCTTTACTGTTCTAAGCATGGTGAGACTCTGACAGCAGTTACCTACACATTACTACTTTTTTCTAGAGATGAAAGCAGCACATATTTCCTCTAACTCTGTTCTATGCAGTGGGGCTGACAGCACTGGCCTCGCCTGCTTCATGCCCACTGAGGCCAGGGAGAAGGCAGGGGCACAAACGCACAGAGTACAAGTTTGATACACCCCCCCCACACACACCCCCAAACATACAGATGAAACAAAAATAAACCTCACCTTCCTCAACTTAATATAGCTGACCATTTGAAAAGTGGTAATTAAAACCATATAGAAAATAAATATCTTATGATTTCTTTTGCTATAAAGACTTTTACCATATATGAATATTATAAAGTATAATAATAAATAATACATAGTTGATGTGAGTTAAATTTGCCTTTTCCTAAGGTCTCAGAAGCTGCAAATTCCCTCAATGTCTCTTGTGAACAAGCGATGTGTTTTTAATCTCAGAGTCTGTGAAACTGTGTCACTGTGTCTCCCTCCTTGCAACTGTTTTGCTGCAGACCCCAATCCCAAACTGGCTGCCCAACTCTCGTAGGGGAATACGCCTGCCCCAACTGCTTATGTATTTGCACTAATCTTATCCTTTGCTTTTTAAAATATATTTTCATTTTTCCTGATTACATATATCATTTCCTTGTTAGTTTACTGTATTTCATGATTGATTAAGCTATCACAAATCAGTTCTTTTTTTTCTTTCTTTTTTTTTTTTTTTGAGTTGGAGTCTCACTCTGTTGCCTAGGTTGGAGTGCAGTGGCACACTCATGGCCACCGCAGCCTCAACCTGCTGGGTTCAGGTGATCTTTCCACCTCAGTCTTCCAAGTAGCTGGAACTACAGGTACGCGCCACCACCACACTTAGCTTATTTTTGATTTATTGTAGAGATGAGGTCTCACCAAATTGCCCAGTCTGGTCTTGAACCCGTGGGCTCAGGCAAACCTCTCATTTTGGTGTCCCAAAGTGCAGGATTATAGGTGCAAGCCACCACGCCTGGCCTAACTCTTTTTGATATAAGATTAAGAACAAATAAATGCTTGTTGCTCCTGGGTGTTGTTTGGATATGGGCTAAGAGAAAACCTGGTGGTGAATTTCCAACTAAAATCCTTGGATTTTGCTTGTTCTCTTCAGGATACACTTGGACAAAAGTGTGCCAAGTCTTACCTTTCAACCTTCCTGCTGCACTCTTCAGAAACACGCTCCCATCCCGCACAAGCTTCTTCCGTTTCAAATCCTCCTTGGCAAACATCTGACCACTCTTCATCCTCATGATTGACTTGCTATCTGTCTTTGTATAAATCTCATTGAGACGCACTTTCTTTTCATAACTTGCCACTTTGCTGTCTACAGCTCCAATCACATCCTTCACCAGGTTCAAGGACTGTGCCAGATCTTCCTGTTCCACTTCATTGTCTTGGATGGAAAAAATAATGCTGTTTAATGGCTCCTTTCAACAAGAATAGAAGGGGAGGGAAGCCTGTCTTCTTGTTCCGCACGATCATTTTTGCTTTGTGGTTATGCTATCAGAGGGAGGTCAACACATCAGAGGTCATGTGTCTATCCCTCTTGCTGTTAAAAGTTTAATTCTAAATAAAGGTAGAAGTTTTCGATGATATAAATAATATGTAACTATATTCTATATTCTAAATTAAAAGGAACCAAACATTTTTATGGAAAAAGAGTAGGAGAGAGAGGAGTAACAAGGTTTTTTTTAATCGATGTCTTTGCTTTACCTAATCTTTAATGTACTGCCTTGCAATCTTAATGTAACTCCCTAGGAACAGAATTAGCCCAGATAGAGAAACCAGTAATTACTCATTAAATGACAGCAGCAATTCTAGCACTTTTAGGAAGAATTGGTGGGAATTCTCTCTCAGTCTAGTGATAAGGGAAAAGTAAGTTGTTAGGTCACTGAACTGCTTGCTAATAGAATAAGTGGTCCCTTTCCTTCCTGTTATCATCTATCCTAAGTTTGGTAACATAATAATCCAAGTTTTTACTCAAGAAAACTGTTTTCAAGGTAAAACACAAGATCTCTTTTAGACCTAATAGAGCTTGAGATGGTTGACCTCTGGGGCGTCTAGTGCTACTGGACATACAGGGAAACAATGCGTTGGCACACAAGACTGAGTTAAAAAGGGACTCACCTTTGGTGCACTGCAATATTCTTTGGAACAGAACTGGGTACTTGGTGATCCGCTGGGTTACAAGTAATATGCACTCTGGGATTCCAAGCCTCCTTACAAGTGAACTGCTCATCTTCTTCTGCAAGGGAGTAAACAGATTGTTAGAACTGACAGTGATGTACTGCTCTTGACAGTGACAGAAATTTTCATGTTTCACATCAATACCTTTACAAAGGCTTGAAACCGCTTATCCTTGGTAAAAAGGTCTTTGAAATAGTTTACAGACTGGTTGTGCTGTCCACAAAACTTGCCATATGTCTTCTTTAAACGTTCTGCATTCTCACCTGAAAACTGCAGAGAAAAGAGAACAGAAGTCATGCCATAATCCCGGGTATTATAAACTCATAATGCCATTTTGCAAAAAGTTTCCCATGTACTTGTAAAAGTCAGAAGTACTTCCTCATAAATTCTCCCAAAAGATTCAAATGGTGCAGCAGCTTTGGGAAACAGTTTGGTAGTTACTCAAAAGGTTAATCATAGAGTTACCATGTGACCCAGCAAAATTCTACTGAGATGTATACCCGAGAGAAACAAAAATACATCCACACAAAAATGTGTACACAAATGTACATAGAAGCACTATCCATAGCTGTCCAAAAATGAAAATAATCCAAATGCTCATCAATGGATAAATGAATAAAATATAGAATACTCACATAATGGAATATTATTTAGTCATAAAAAGCAATGAAGTACTAGCAAAAGAAAGTATATTAGTGGTTGACTAGAATTGGGGCAGTTTAGTATGTGTGAGTAGGGGCACTGGGAGTATTAGTAATGGGTGTGGACTTCTTTTTTGGGTGATGAAAATGTTCTAAAATTTACTGTGGTGATGCTTGCACAACTGTGACTATATTAAAAACCATTATATTGTACACTTTAAATGGGGTGGATTGTATGACATATGAATGAAATCTCCATAAAGCTGCTAAATATATTTCAAAAACAGCCAAAACTTAACAGAAATATTGATGTACTGTATACATAAGATGCAAAATACGTTCTAATTTCCATTTGTCATAAATATAGTAATAAGACATGGAGACTCATTACAAGTTTTTCATGAGATACTCAGTCTTAAAAATCTGACTCTGATGAGTCAGACAGCAGAAACAGCCATCATTACTTCACTATCTGTTTATTCTACTTACTTCAGGCCAGTAGTCTTAATAATTCTGCATGGCCCTTAAATAATTCCTAATGTGTGCAATCTCAACAGTTTATCTGAAGATATGTTCACTTTGGGATACACCAATGAGTTTCTGTATGTAGTCCAAAAGATAAAGGCTAAGTATGGATCTTTGTGTACTAAAAATCTTGGGAGGCAACCCAAACCGATCCTTACCAAAAAAAAGGTTCAGAGTACCTTTTCCTTTATCCATTTACCAATGGACAAGCTGAGACAGAAGGTGTAAGTTATCTGCTCACACCATAAAGCAAATGCCCTAAAGGGCTGATCTTAGCACTGGCACACAAAACCAACAAAGTGTGGATAGTGGGACCAAACATTGAATTCTAGCAACCCAGATCTTACTAGGGGTGTACACAAATACAGGGGGGGATTCCTCCCCCCGAAAACCTGGAATTATTTTTTGGAGGGTGGGCTCCTTGTAGTACCCCTGCTAGGTAAGTGTTCTAGGAACCCATTGGCATCAATGTACCAGCTAGCATTGTTGTGAGAGGCTGTATTAGGCTTCAAAGAATTATTTTTGGAGATTCTTTTAACATGTTTGCCTATTTCATAATGGGTGATTTACGAGCACACATGCTTATACCACACTGAGTGTTCAGCAGTTTTTGACCAAAACCAACATGACCCCTGTGCCCCAATCTCCCTATTTACCCTATCTCGCTCCTAACAATTTTTTTTGTTTGTTTCACCAGATGAAAAAAGTCCTCCAAGGGAAACATTTTGCTGATGTGGAAGAGTAAAACAAAAAAATGGCAGGAGCACTAAAAGGCATCAAAGCTGACGTCTTTCTGTTTTCTCTGTCTCTTTCACAACTACGTGGAGCAAAAAAAAAAAAGTCATCAAAACTGACAAGTTCAAAAACTGTTTTGAGCAGTAGAAAAAGCATCTTGATGGGTGTACTGTATCAAATGTAGAGTACTTTAAAGATGACAAATTTAAACATGTAAGAATAAATACACAATTTTTAATAAATTCTGAGTTTTTTGGGTCCCCCATGTACATATGTTATGAAGTATTTTACAGATAGGCACGTGTCCAATTTTTTTTGCTTCAGTTACTTTTTTAGGTAAATGAGATCCTTTTGATTTGAGATAGAGGGGAAAGTTGAAGACTTCCAACAAATAATATTTTTTAATTATTTAATTTAATTTTATTTTTTTTTGAGTTGGAGTCTCACTCTGTCGCCCAGACTGGAGTGCAATGGCTGCTCCTGGCCACTGCAGCCTCGAACTGCTGGGCTCCGGTGATCCTTCCGCCTCAGCCTTCCAAGTAGACGGGAATTACAGGCATGCGCTACCACGCCTGGGCTGATTTTTTGATTTATTGTAGAGATGAGGTCTTGCTGCCCAGGCGGGTCTCGAACCCACAGGCTCAGGCAATCCACTCACCTCAGCCTCCCAAAGGCGCGGGATTACAGGCTGAGCCACCGAGCCTGGCTCCAACAAATAATTTTTAATTTCTTTTTTGATTTATTGTAGAGATGAGGTCTCGCCAAGTTGCCCAAGCTGGTCTCGAACCCGTGAGCTCAGACAATCCTCTCACCTTGGCCTCCCTACGTGCTGGGATTATAGGCATGAGCCACCATGCCCGGCCTTGGTTTCTAAACTATATTGTTTCTGATAATGGCACAGACTCTGAGGAAGAAAACTGATTTTTACTGCATATCTATAATATATGTCAGGTATTTTATACAGACACTCCCTTTAACTTTCTAAAAGAGCGGTAGGAGAGAAACCCCACTGTCCTCATTTTACAGAAAAGGAAATCAAGGCTCAGAGAAATTAAATAACATCCCTGAGCTTACACAGATAATAAATAGTGGAGCTAAGAGATGAATGCCTGGCTGTGGAGCCACCAGACTCCTCTTCTCCAGGGATGTGAGAGAACCTGAGCTCCTTCCTCTGCTCACCTGACTCTGTGGGGCCTACAAAGTCTCGTTCTCCAGGGTAGTAAGAGAACCTGAGCTCCTTCTCTCTGCTCACCCAACTCTATGGAGCTTAGCATCTTCTCTTCCCAGGGCTGTGAGAAGAACCTGAGTTCCTTCCCACTGCTCACCTGGTTTACAAGCACATCCCCCATCCTCTTGATAAGAAAGTTCTTTTCACTTTTATCCACCAGAGACTCCTTCTTCCGCTCCAGGATCCTCTGAAAGAATTGGCTATGGATACTAATCAGCTCATCCAAACAGGGAAACAGCTTTTCCACCATCTGCTGCTCAAAGAGCAGATCTGTCATCATACCCCGGCTGTACACATCACTCATGATCTTGAGGGTGCGGATGTGATGGAACTCTGTCTGCATTAGCTCTAGAAGGAAGGGACAAAAACCAAGGGTCAGGGATACTCTTTGATAAGGTTTATCCCTCAAAGATCATGTCGTCATAAGGTTCACTTAGATCTCAATTTAAACTTTAAAACTGGGTCAATAGCTATCTTTTCCCTAAAAGTGTTCTCATTTTATTCCTCCATTTTTCATGTGACCTAGCACTATTTTGTGATGATAGTAACACTGGATTCCATGAGTCTTAAATAGTGATTTCTAATGAGGTCTTCACTGGATTTAGCACTCCTCATGATTGATTATGTTCTTAGTTCCTAGGGATGATTTGTGTTCAGTCTATTTTCTAGTATAGTTAAGGAACTAAACTGTACTTTCACAAGAGATTGCTTTCTAGAACTGCTGTATAAATAAGACTCATTATAAGTTAAATGTTTAATCAAAACTAATAGAGTGGGGCAAAAGGGAGAAAAGGATGCAAATAGGACTACGTATCTTTACTTTTAAGTTTTTAAAGGAAATCTTTAAAAGAGGTAATATACGGAAAAACTGATTTTCCACAGTCCAACATATTACCAGCTTTAAAATGCTGGGCAATTCAAATCCAATCAAAGAGCAAAATGAAATTCTCACCGTAAATCACTTCTTGCCGTTTGACCACATCTTTCTTTTGCTGTTTCAGAAACTTGCTGTCTACGATCTGACTCCAAGACTCTGCTTCCAGTTGTTTGGAATCAATCTCAAAGTCTCCCATTAGTTGGCCTTCATTCATGTCTGTACCTACTCCTCAAAATGTAAAAAAAATCAATATCAGAATCTTGCTTTGACCTCTAAAAAGCCTATGCTGGACTTTCCCCAAGGTGATAGTGGATATCTATCTTATGACACAGAAACTCTGAGTTAGGGGATATTCATGGAGAGGTTATTCCAGTACTAGTAAAGAATCAATGTCCTGTTTGGGAGGAACAGATTCTATATTCAAGGCTTTAGTTGAGCATGAGAAACATCACATAAATCAAACATGATTAAGACATGACTCCTACATGCAGTAGGAATTAGAAGGAACTGGGACCTTTACATGTTTAAGAGAGCAGGCTTATAAGTGTGCCGACAGCTAAAATGTCATGTGTCCAGAAGTTCAGGGAAGAAAAAGCATTGTACTGAAGAGTATGCCCTCATTAAAATCAATGGCATCCTTCCATGGACAGCTAACAACTGGATAAGGAGTGATTACCAATTCACTACACAGCATTAGATGCTTTACAGACAATTCAGGGAATCTTAACCAATAAGAAAGAGGCAGGCATTATTATTCTATTAACATTTGCATTCTAGGGAACAGGGCACAAAGTCTTCACAAAGGCATAAAATAGAGGCTGTAACTTCCTCTTACCCTCATCAGTAAGTGATTCTGTTGACTCATTGACCTTGCTGATTTTATTTAGTGAGTCTGTTGAATGAGAAAGGAATTTCCAGGTGTTTGACATGTTCTCATCATTGCCAACTCTGGGGACAAAAAGAAGTGCAAACTGTCAACAACTATGCTCTGACAGGCCATGGCTTGCATTTTTAAATGAGCACCTGAAGAACTCCAGAATGACTGCTGGCTGGGAGTACAATAGTGACTGAAGACAAATTGCTTATGGCAGGTAAACAGCAACTGACACACTAACTGTTAACGAAGTTTGGAAGCATTTAGTATCATTATAAACTCAAACTTCGTGACAATTTGAGTCTTTTTTTTTTTTAAAAGAATCAAGAAGAACTTTCTTCCCTCAAACCACGTACATATTACATAAGAAATTTCTCTGTTTAAAACTTATTGCCTAACCAACATGACTTTTTTTGCCCTTACTCTAACTACAGACTGAGCACTTATGACAAACTATGTTCTTTGAATATCCTCAATTCCAATTCACCTGTTAGCACAGTAGGCACCTAACAGATATTGTATGACACAAAAGCAAAGATTCATTTAAAGCCTTACATTTAATTTAAAGAACAACTTTTCAAAGTTACAATGAAAATAAACTTTAATAACATTACAGTTATTATAAGAGAGCTTTTGGAGATAATGAAAGTACAAAGACAAAACAAAAATAACTAAAGCTTTTTATTTTTTTAAAGAAGGAGGAAATATTAGCTAGCAGAGAAGTTAAGAAATACAGACATAAGGAGATTTTGCATCCTTTAGTTATGAATACTCCTGTAACCTAGGTTAAAGAGATGTCTTGAGTCTGAAATTTGAGATGACTTGTTTGCTTGATAGTCAAGGCCTGGCCAGGAAATCACAAAAGAAACACAGTGCAAATGAGTAAGTAGGAAGCTAGTAATAGTTGGCCCATAATCCACCTCCACAAAACTGATTTCAGAATTAAAATGCACAGATGAAAAACAGATTTAAAAATAAAAAACCAGGCTCATCTGAACAATAGAATCGTGTGACATTGAAAATATAAGTGGTTGCAACCCAAAATTCTGAGTTAAATCATTTTTTTCTTATTTCTACTTCTTATTTTGATCCAGAAATCATCTTTTTAAAACTCAAGTTCTTCAAAAGCAGAGCTTATCACATACAAAAGCCTAGCGCAACCAGCCAGAAGTATTTAAAGGAGGTCCTTGTGACAAAATGACATCATGATAGCGCATCAGAAACATCCCCATCCTCCTTGCATACACCACTCAATGGTTTATTTCTAAAAGAATAATCTTTTTGTCAAATGATGAGCTTGCTATACTCTTGTCAGGTAGATATCAACTGTGCTTCTTAAAAAAATTTATTATGAAATTTTTTTTTTAATTTTTAGAGATAGGAATCTGCTATGTTGCCCAGGATGGATTCAAACTCCTGGGCTCAAGTGACCCTCTTGCCTCAGCCTCTTGAGCAGCTGGGACTACAGGCATTCACCACCATGCTCTGTGCTTTTTTTTCCTTCAATTTTTATTATAAAGATGTGGGGTACATTTCAGGGTTAGGTATATAAACAGTGATCATGCAGGTACCCTTGTTGATGAGGTATGCCCCACCCTCCCCTAGAAGTTTCCCTCAACTGCCAATCACACTCCCCCCACTGCCCCCAACAGTTTCCCACTACTGCCAATCACTTTCTTATAGCATTGTAATTGTTCAAGGTCAGTTAATGAGTGAGAACATATGGAACTCAGTTACAAATAGGCCCTTAAAAAAGTGGGGAAAAAGCTGGGCTCAGTGGCTCAGCCTGTAATCCCACACCTTTGGGAGGCTGAGGTGAGTGGGTTGCCTGAGCCCGCGGGTTCGAGACCTGCTTGGGCAACTTGGGGAGACCTCATCTCTACAATAAATCAAAAATCAGCCGGGCGTGGTAGCGCATGCCTGTAATTCCGGCTACTCAGAAGGCTGAGGCGGAAGGATCGCCGAGCCCAGCAGGTCGAGGCTGTGGTGGCCGGGAGTGGCCAGTGCACTCCAGTCTGGGCGACAGAGTGAGACTCCAACTCAAAAAAAAAAACAAAATAAAATAAAATAAAGTGGGCAAAAGACATGAATAGACACTTCTCAAAAGAAGATATACAGGCAGCAAACACACATGAAAAGTGCTCAACCTCACTCATCATCAGAGAAATGCAAATCAAAACCACACTGAAATACCACCTAACCCCAATAAGAATGGCCATCATTAATAAAACAAACAATAACAGGTGTTGGTGAGGACGTGGAGAAAAAGGAACGCTTCTACACTGTTGGTGGGAATCTGTGCTATCTTTAAACCTCTACTTACCCAGTAATGTTCTGTATGGAGACACTTTTGGAGAGTGAGACACTCTGCTGGGACCGTCTATTAGCAAACATTGGGGTAGCAGTGGTTTCATCCGCCAGGAGGACTGCAGATCGAGGGCGCTCTTTAGGCTGCGAGGCTGCAAAGAGAAGACATGATTGAAGTATCATTATCCCTGCCCACCTAGTATGGACTCATCTGACAAATGCCAAACAGAAGCAAGATGCTTTAAAACAGATTTGCTCTGGGACTGTAAACTGGCATAAAACTCTATGGAGGGCAGTCTGGTAATCACTATTGAAACAGTAAATGAGCCGGGCTCAGTGGCTCAGCCTGTAATCCCAGTACTTTGGGAGGCTGAGGTGAGTGGATTGCCTGAGCCTGCGGGTTCGAGACCCACCTGGGCAACTTGGTGAGACCTCATCTCTACAATAAAATAAAAAATTAGCCGGGCGTGGTAGCACGCGCCTGTAGTTCCAGCTACTTGGAAGGCTGAGGCGGAAGGATCACCGGAGCCCAGCAGGTCGAGGCTATGGTGGCCGGGAGTGGCCACTGCACTCCAGTCTGGGTGACAGAGTGAGACTGCAACTCAAAAAAAAAAAGAAACAGTAAATGTCTAGATTCTTTTATCCAGTAATTTCACTTTTAGGCTATGTATATTCTACAAGATGCACTTGTATGCTTTTGAAGTGATGTATGCCCAAAGTTATTCAATGCAACATTCTCAGTACATGTAAAAAATTGCAAATGACACAAATGAATGTCACAAGAAGACTGGTTAATAAGTCATGGTGCACCATGTATCTGAAGACTATGCAGCTTTAAAAAAAAAAAAACGAGAACTGGTCAGGTTCAGTGGCTCAGCCTGTAATCGCAGCACTTTGGGAGGCCGAGGTGAGTAGATTGCCTGAGCCCTCAGGTTTGAGAACAGCCTGGGAAACTTGGTGAGACTTCGTCTCTACAATAAAATAAAAAATTAGCCAGGCGTGGTAGCGCATGCCTGTAGTAGTCCTCAGCTACTTGGAAGGTTGAAGTGGAAGGATCACCAGAGCCCAGCAGGTCAACATTGGGGTGGCCATGAGCGTGCCACTGTGCCCCAGCTTGAGCAATGGAGTGAGACTCCAACTCAAAAAACAGAAAAGAGAACACTCTATGTATTGACATATATCTCCAAGATATATTAAGAAATGGAAAAATCAAGCTGTAGAACAAAGTAGATAACAGGCTCTCTTTCATGCTTAAAAAAAAGACAAGCCTGGGCAATATAGCAAGACCTTATCTATACAAAAAATTAAAAAATATGCTGACTGTGGTGGCATGCGTCTGTAGTACTAGCTACTCTGGAGGCTAAGGCAGGAGGATCCCTTGAACCCAGGAACTGGAGGCTGTGATGAACTGTGATTATGCTACTGCATTCTAGCCTAGGTGACAAAGTGAGATCCTGACTCTAAAAATAAATAAATAGATAGATAGATAGACAGATAGATAATAGTAACCCAAGTATTTCACTTTACTGTAATAAAGGAACTCTGAGAAGATACAAATGAAGAAGACTAGCTATCAGCGGAGTGGGATGAAAATCAGGCAATGGGGATAAAAGTTCATGTGAATGGTTTATACATCTCAAAATATAAACTAAAAACAAAATAAGAGCCAGGCGCAGTGGCTCATGCTTATAATCCCAGCACTTTGGGAGGTCAAGGTGAGAGGACTGCCTGAGTCAACAGATTTGAGACCAGCCTGGGCAATTTGGTGAGACCTCATCTCTACAATAAACTAAAAAAAAAAAAAATTAACTGGGCGTGGTGGCATGTGGCTGCAGTTCCAGCTACTTGGAAGGCTGAGGTGGAAGGATCGCCTGAGCCCAGCAGGTCGAGGCTGCTGTGGCCATGAAGATGCCACTGCACTCCAGCCTGGGAGACAGTGAGATTCCAACTAAAAATTAAAAATAAATAAATAAATAAAAACAAAATAGGGCTCAGAGAATTTTAAAGGTAAAAGGAACCCTTGAAATAACTGAGACCAGTGTCTTTGGGACCACCCACCACAAAATAACTGAAGTACTTATTAGACTTGAAATTCCCAACCCTCCTTGTTCTCTAGAGGCGGGACCTGGGAGTCTATATATTTTTACAGATTCAAGTGATTCTTCTGCTCATTGTTTGAGAGCATAGATTTCAATCAATTTCCTTATTTTTCTGTCTTTCTTTTTTTGAGTTGAGGTCTTACTCTGTTGCCCAGGTTGAATGCAATGGCATAATCCTGGCTCACTGCAGCCCCAGCCTCTTGGGCTCAGGTGATCCTTTTGCCTGTCTCCCAAGTAGCTAGGACTACAGGCGTTCACTACCATACCTGGCTGACTTTAAAAATTTTTTTAGTAGAGAAGAGGTCTAGCTATGTGGGCCAGGTTTCTCTCAAACGCTTGGGCTCAAGTGATCCTCCCACCTTGGTCTCTCAAAGCACTGTGATTATAGGTGTGAACCAATGCACCTGGATAATCAATTCCTTTAACTTTCATGTCATATAACTACAACTGACTCTTGAACAGACTGGGTCTGAACTGTGCAGGTCTATTTATATGTGAATTTTCTTCTTCCTCTGTGACCCCTAAGATAGCAAGACCAGTCCCTCTTTCTCCTCCTTAGTCTACTCAGTGTGAAGATATTGAAGATGAAGACCTTTATGATGATCTACTTCCAGTTAATGAATAAATATATTTTCTCTTCCTTATGATTGTCTTAATAACATTTCCTTTCCTCTGACTTAATTTATTGTAAAAATACAGTACACAATACATATGACATACAAAATATATGTTAATTGACTTTTACCAGTAAAGCTTCTTGTCAACAGTAGGCTACTAATAGTTAAGTTTTGAGGGAGTCAAAAGTTATATGTAGATTTTTGGCCATGTGGGAGGCCAGCACCCCTAATCCTGCATTGTTCAAAGGTCAACTGTAATTTGTTATCACACTGCATATTTCTCCTTAACATGACCAAAGAGGAAACCGGAGATCTAATTTGCTAAAGTGGTTATGCAGGCACTTGGGTAACAAATTATTTTCTTTGGTAACTGAGTTCCTGCCCCAGACACAAGTTTTACTATCTGTCTACCCCCAGGAGTGCCAAGAGTTGAAGGAAATAAAATAAGGGGGGACTCTTATGACTTCACCATATTTAAGGATTTTTTTTTACTTAGTAAGCATTAATATAATCATTAATTTCAAATATGAATTCTGTTTAGAAGAAGATGACACAATAAAACACCAGGAACACGATACACCACAACATGCCCAGTCTCTTGCTGCAGGAAGCACACAAGGAATACAAGATGCGGGTCCTGCCCTGCTCTGCGACCCCACCCAACAAGAGCAACTGGTGTTAATGAAAAAGAGAAAGGCCTGGAGCATATCCTAAGTGTGTCAGATGGGAACTCAGCAAGCTGATCAAATCCGATGGAGGAAGGAACACTCTTGAAGAATAATAATAGCAAGATGTGGACAAGGTCAGAAGGAAGTGAGGGGACAATTCTGATGAGCAAGTGGAGGATATATTTAAAGGTTCAGTGAAAAGCTGGAGAAGCAGAATGAAGCCATCTCATGCAGAGGCCTAAAAGTTATAAAGCACAACTTATATCCAAAAGGCAGCATAGGGTCATAAAAAAACAGCGTTTCCTTGTTTAAAACCAATCCCACCCAAGTTGGTTAATATCTTTGAGCCTCAACATTACTTAGTATTGTTGAGCCTCAGTTTCCTTATTTGTGATAATAACGATGACAGGAGTGAAAGATCACATTTAAGGTGTGCCTTCTACTAAGTACTTCATAGGTATGATGTGATTTAAACCTAATTACCACCCTATGATACTATTATTATTCTCCTTTTACAGAGGAGGAAAATGAGGCATAGAGAGGTTTAGTAATGTCCAAGGTTACACAGCTTCTATGTGGTGGTGCTGGGACTCAAATTCATATAGTTTGAATTCAGACTGTACTCTTAACCACTATATTGCCTCAGTGGGATAAAATAGCAATAAGAATATTTGTGGGGGTCAAAGGTAATACAAAAAGAACCTGGTGCATAACAAGTATTTTTCTTTTAAAATACATATTATTTTATCTGATGTGAAATAAAATAGGTTTCTAAGACAAGGGATAATGTCACAGGGAAAAAAAAGAGTTAAAGGAAGATGTGACTTGTAAAAGTGTGAAGTGGGTGGAATCATGGACTGAGGTGGCAAAGCTTCTCTTTTAGTCATGTATGTGCAAAGATGAATGACCATATGTCTAAAGGGAGTCATTCCTCTGTGGGAATACAGACTAGTATAGCCATTCAGAAGCTATCTGGAAGCACTTAGAAAAATTAGGCATAAAGCAGTGGTTCTCAAGCTTGAGTGGTTATCATAATCACCTGGAGGATCTATTAAAATACATAGCTAGTCCCACCCCAAAGTTTCTGACTCGCAGGCAAAGGCAGGGTCCAGGAATCTCACTCTGATGCCCAGACTGGAGTGCAGTGGCATGCTCCCAGCCACTGCAGCCTCGACCTGCTGGCCTCCGGTGATTCTTCCGCCTCAGTCTTCCAAGTAGCCGGAACTACAGGTGCATGCTACCACACCTGGCTAATTTTTGATTTTTTATTGCCCGGGTGGGTCTCGAACCCGCAGGCTCAGGCAATTCACTCACCTCGGCCTCCCAAAGTGTTGGGATTACAGGCTGAGCCACCAAGTCTGGCCAAATCTACACTTCTAATGGATCTGGAGCTATACTTTGAAAAACACTGCCTTGCAAAAGTCTCACATAGGTTCCCATGGAGCTCACTAAGATGTTACTGCATTATTTATGGGAATGATTAGGAGCAATTTACATATTATGTCTTTGGAGGAACTGATAATTAAAATGTGATATATGTTTATGAAAGAATACCATGCAGCAGTCTGAAACAAAAGCTTACAATAACACAAAGATCTCAAAACTATACTGAATGAAAAGAACTAAGCAGAATATATAAGCATATGATTTACATTATCTAATTTAAGTTCAACACACAAAATAATACATTTTTTCAAAGATATATATATGTCTAAAGACACAGAAAACTAGCAGGACATACACACTGAATATACTACAGTAGAAATGAGATAGGAAATGGAGAATAAAAAGGGAAAAATATTAAGTAAAATCAAAGTGGAGTTATGTACACACTGGTGAAAATAGTTTGATGTGAATGGGAGAGCATGATTTACTCAATTTTGTGTACCACTTGAGGTCCTTGAAAAAAAATGAATCATTTCTACAACTTCACAGTTCATAAAGAAGTTTATCAAACAAGACCTTATTTGATTCATATAACTGAGGGGCATGAAAAGGAAGCTATTTTATTTCTCAGTGATTACTACAGAGGAAATTGAGATGCACAAGGGTCACTTGCCTAAACACACAGGGCAAAGGTGTGGAACATCTTAAGCAAATGCACACACTAGTCTAGAAACCTTCAAAGAGGGTTTGATGGTACAATGTTAAGCTACTGGACAAGGAACCTGCAGGATAAAACAGCAGCCTTTTCTAACTTACCATAAAAAAGGTACTCAAATCTTGACTACGAATAAATGAGCATTACAACAGTATCTTTACGTCCAGAATCAGAAAGTCAGAAAGGGCACTGTGAGAGGTGGGCTGTGCTACTTACGCTTGTTTCTCATGATGACTGTGGGCAGTGATGACGTGTCATGCGCCTGAAGGCTCCCTTTGGGCTGCTAAAGAAAAAGCAAGTCAGTACAGGAAGATTGCATTGAAAGTTCACCCTCTTTCTAGTTTCAAGAAGCCTTGAGCAGGAAGAAAGCATTCCACCTCCATTCCTGCTCGGTTTCCTGCACCGCACTCAGCATCCACCATCGCCACCTTGCCATTATCTGAACCTGCCAATCACTCTGATGCCACAGATGCTGTTCCTTCTGTCAGAGATGCTTTCCTCCCTTTGCAGGCCTGGTATTCTCCTGATTCAAGACTATTTCAGTACTGCCTCTGTGAGAAAGCCATCCACTGGCTTCTTTCCTCTCCTCGTCCAAGGAAATGACTGACATACCTTTCTTCTCATTTGTGGTGACTGTCTGCCTGTCCATCTTCCCCACTAGACTGCTGGTCCTTAGGAGTGGCACTTGTGCCTTTTCATTTCTATCTCTCTAGTGATTTGCATTTATAAGGTGTTAAATTTTTAGGCAAAATGCTAATCTTAATTAAGACTTTTGCTGTAGCATGTAACAAAAATACTTTGAGAAATTACAGATTGATGCAATTAATCTAAATCATTCTATAGAGTCTGGTACAACAGCAGTAAATCTTACCAGAGATCACAGACTCAAATGATTATGGGGCCAGGCAGGTAACAAATGACAGAAGCAAATTGGGACGGGGTGCAGGATGGAAGTGGTCATTTGGAACACGCATATCCTGTCTAAAGGGGGCAGCACCACTCAGTTCCTGGTGATAGTTGTTTGCCATCCATCCCTACCACGTGTAAGGACCTATAAGCCAGACACCATGCCAAGTGCTCGAGTTCTATTGATAGATCAAAAAATCCTGCTTTCAGATTGGCTGGCAACTTAGGAGTTTATATTCTGAGAGGGGAGAGGTACAGGCTGCAAGAAATCTATATAATCAATAGGGATGGCTAAATGTAGACTCTGAGAAGGTGATAAGTACTATTAAAAAAAGGAAAAAGAGCAGGGTAAGGGCACCTGGGAGTGCTGGGTATGAGGAAATATCAGTGGCCCAGGGTTGTGAGACCTTCCAATTTTTAATGAGAAATTCAGAATTCAAACTGATATGACACATAATTTTTAAAGAACTACAATAACTCAAATTTAAAACAAAACATATCAATGGCTGAATAAGATTTGGAGTACAGAAATTTGCCATTTTTACACTAGGTCAGGCTTCTCAGAGTGAGGTCTTCAGACCATCAGCATCATCTGGGAACTTAATAGAAATGCAAATTCCTGGACTCCACTCCAGAATCTGAAACTCTGGGACTGGGGCCAGTAAGCTGTCTTTTAATAAGCCCTCGAGGTGAGTCATATGTTTATTCCAGATTAAGGCCATCAAACTTGATAAATATGTTTGTTATGGATGAACTACACAGCACATTACACATCTGTATAGATGTATATAGATTTGAATACATTTATGGGTGATCAGAACTCTGAAAACCAACAGGTACTACCTAAAAGGTATGCCCCTAAATCACACACTAATTTTAAGGGGCACTGAAAAAACATTATTACATAGCATGCATGCTCAGAGCAGGTACACCATACCACAGGCACTTATTCTTACATCATGTGATCAAAACCACCTACATGTGCCTGACGAGAAAAGTGCCACAGGATGGGCTAACAACACCCTTCAAATCCTGCACTAGCAGATTAAAGCCCCTGATTTCCACTTGCTGCCCTCACGGTACCGAATGAGGAAGGCAGGTGTGCAAATAGCAGAGTTTAGAAGTGCAGATGTGGTTAAGAAGAAAACCACTTTAACAGCAACACAGAAATATTAAAATAACAAATAAATGCGTATTTAATATGCAGAAGTTCCAAAAGCATTTTCTTTTCCAAAAGTCTCAAATTCCCCAGTGCTAATCAAGAAGAGGATTGATTACCTAAGAGAAAAATTGTATTTTGGTCTCAAAGTTGGCACCAAATAATTAAAATAAACAAGACCTACAGCAGCCTCAATTCTCCCAACTCCTGAGGACTTTACTGGTTTAAACTCTTTATTTTAAGCCTTCTTTTACCCAGAAATGGCTTACCTTCATTTTGACCTTTGCACAGGAGGCCAGACTTTCTCGGCAGCCTTTGTGGACAAAAGCACTGCAATCTGAAAAGAAAGAAAAACCCAGGGTAACATTGACAAAGCAAATAGATCCTAGATTCTGACTTTCCACCGTAGCTACAAGAAGCCTCTGAATTTCAAAGTGAAGTCACTCACATGTTAAGAGTGTGACTCAGCCAGGCTTGGTGGCTCAGCCTGTAATCCTGCGCTTTGGGAGGCTGAGGTGAGTGGATTGTCTGAGCCTGCGGGTTCGAGACCCGCCTGGGCAACTTGGCGAGACCTCATCTCTACAATAAATCAAAAAAATTAGCCGGGTATGGTAGCGTGCGCCTGCAGTTCCAGCTACTTGGAAGGCAGAGGCAGAAGGATCCCCAGAGCCCAGCAAGTCGAGGCTGCAGTGGCCGGGAGCTGCCACTGCACTCCAGTCTGGGTGACAGAGTGAGACTCCAACTCAAAAAAAAAAAAAAAGAGTGTGACTCTAAGTGAAATTACATAATGCAGCCCTCTTCTAGGAAGCAGGACTGTGATGCTATTTGAAGGAAAAGAAACAAGAGCAGATGTGATTTCTAATCAACAAAACCTACCTTACAGGAAGCCAAGAGAATACCAAAACTAAGAGTAAAAGAGCCTGCCATCAATATGTAAGTTTAAGTTACTATACGCACATAGAGTACCTAACAGGGGTTGTAACATTTGCATGACTGTATCCCAGCATAGAATATAAAATCTGAAAAATCTACCTGCTACGTCCTTCTACTTGGGACCTTAACTACTGCTGAGCTTTTTACAGCTCACTCTCTGAGACAAGAGCCACACACGAAGAGTCATTAGAACCACCCACAAGTGTCTCTGGGAACTCTGACTCAGGAGAAAAAGGAAGACTTCCTAAAAGATAAAGCAAAAACCACAATTTGGAAAAGGCACGATTTTATCTCAGTTCTTATTTCTTATCCCCTTAGCCCACAAGGGCCACTGATGTGAAAACTCGGCCCTCTGCGCCTCAGAAGGGTCACCTTTGGCTTCGAGTGCTGCTATGAAGTCATGAAACAGAACTATGCCAGGAGGCCAGAAGTGAAGTAGAAACAAATGAAAGACTTGTCTGTGGGGGCCACTGATGAGGAGAGACTCTCCTGGGAAAGGCTCACTCAGGAAACCAACCACAGATACCATTCACTAGGCAGTACTTCACAGATGGATTCAAGAGGCACCACGAGACTCGTCCATGTCAGCTCATGAGTTAAAGGCCAACATCTCTTTTAGCTCAGACATATGGATTTGAGGGCGACTGGTAGGATGATAGGGCAGGGGAAGATACGAGAAAGGAGACTGTCAGAATCCCAGACCCCAAAGGCCTTTTTCACTCTTTCTACAACAGTTGCTTCTTCGACACTCACTTGGTTCACAGGTCTCGTCCTTAACACCACCTGTCACAGTGTCTTGAGATTATCTTAGGTTTTCTCCTCCACTGGGTGCTCCCCTGAGGCAGGGACCATTCACCCACCGCTGAATCTTAAGTCTCCGTAGCACAGTGCCTGGCTCATGGCACCTATTCAGTGTCTATCTGTAGACCCATGCCATTTTATTTAAAAGTCAAATGCCCTGACACAGCCTTGATTATAGAATATGAAATACCAACTTATAAATACTAAAAGGAGAACAAGACAAACAGTTGACTAAATTTGTCACAGGTCATGGCACTGCTAATTAGTAAGTATGACCCTAGTTAGTACAAGTCTCTTTTCTACAGGCCTCAGCTGCCATATCTGTGAAATTAAAGGAGGAACCACATTTTCCCCCAAGTTCCTTCTGTCTGTAATTCTCTGAGGTAGGTAGGTGAACTGTAGGCTGCTGGACCCAAAGCAAGAAGCATAACAAGGCAGTCGATGCAAGCTTCTTTGTTCATTTTCTAGTAAGGCAAATGTGTTTCTGCTGATGTTCCCCTGTTACCACTGTCCTTACTCGGGTTGTGTGGTGCCTCCCCTCCCCTGCCATAAGATGCCTGGGACCAGGGTCTAGTTGATCTATTATCTCTTTCTGATGCTCAGGCTTCACAGCTCCCTCCCTCTCTTTTTTTTTCTCTCTCACAAATCCCTGCCCAGCTAAAGTCTTCCAAACACATCTTTGATCCCATTCTTCCTTCCCCTCTCTCTGAGTTTTGCCTAGTCACCTTTAGGAGAACCTCTTGTTCACTCTACTTACGTAAGATATGCTTTAAAACATAGGTTTAAAATTAATGAATCCATAACAAGGACAAGGAAACAAAATGTAGCACTAGCACACAATAACAGAACCTTGAAAATATTAAGAACTCCTCATTAAACCATAACAAGACACCTCAACAGAAAAACTGTACAAAGACCATGAACAGGCAATTCATTAGAAACACAAAGCAGTGCTCAAACTAAAACAACAAAAAAATACTGTTTTATATCCAACCGGACTGGCCAAAATACCTCTACCATTTCTAAGTATTGGTGAGGATATGGTGATACAGAAGATCTCTCCATCTGCTGATCTACAAATTGATACATCCACTTTGGAAAGTAAATACAAACATTTAATAAAGTTAAAAATGTGCCCATTTTATGAATGAGCCTTTCTTGGTACACAGTCTAGTGACACATACACACACATACATAAGGATGCCCCTTGTACCACTGTTTGTGACAGAAAGAAGTTGGAAATAACCCGAGTGGAAGAACAGTGGAACAGATTTGATACATTCATATAATAACATAGCATATTAAGAGTTAAGTCAATGATCAGTAGATCTATGTGTTCCAATATGCTGAATCCCCAACACAGAATGTTGAAGACAATAAAGCAAACTGAAAAACGAGATGTACTATAATTTATGCAAATTTATGTAAACTGAAATTCCCTCAAATTAGACATTGTTTATATATGAGGTGAAATTATAAAACATATACTACAAATGCACTGAACTCATGTGACAGGCTTGTCCTTGTGGAGGAAGGAATGGGGAAGGGAAACAGGGAAATTCAACTTTAACTGAAATAATTTATTTCTTAAGAAATAAAAAATAATCTGAAGCAATATGACAGACTGTTACTATGTTTTCTTCTTGAGTCATGGAAACAATACTTTGTATTAATGTTTTTCAAATTAAAAAAAAAAAACAAAAAACCCAGTGTATCAAATTCCAATTCCTTCAAAGTTCCTTGGATTTCCTTATAAACATTTCCTTATCCTTTAAAAAAAAACAATTTGTCACATTTGTGATAAATTAAAAAGATTTGTTTTGTCTTCCATTCCACTAACAAAAGTACATTTTTTTCCTTTTGCATTATTGCAAATCTGTGTTTTAGGCACCTATGGGCAATACAGGAGGTGGCAGACTCACTTGAGAACTTGCCACTAATTCTGATCTGCAAAAGTGACTAGCACACTACGGACAACTTGTTTCCAAGTTCTGTTCTTTCTGTTGCTTTTCTCCTAACCAGTTTCAACAGTTTACAGAGATTTAAGCAATGATGCTTTTCAAGGGAGTGGCACTATCACTGTTAAACACACTTTAGCAATATTCAAGCTCTCAGATCAGTGATGAGATTTAAAAGACAATTCCAACTAATGAATCATAAAAGCAAAAATAACATTTAAAATGTGCTTCTAGAAAAGAACTTTACACATAAATTCACTTTTTCAATGAACTGAAACAAGTCCCCAAACCCATAGCCCAGTTGAAAGTTGAATATGCTCTATTTTATGGTCACGAGTCTCTGTGATAGCTTGCATAGTCGTCTGCTTAACACGCTGAAGTATCTACTTTAAAAACACTCAACTTGTTACCAAGTTGTCCTGGACTCAATTCACAGTGACAGTTTTAGTGCTGTGTGTGGGTGATTTAGAAACTTTGGCCCCATTGACATTAGCCAAAATCATGAGATTAAAACCTTATTTTCTGTTTGGGAAAACAGACAATTACCAAGAACACAAGAATTGAAGACAAATTGAATACATTTTCAAGCTCTCCAGAGCCACAAGCCATACCAAGTAGTTACGAAGATCAAAGAAGAATTTCTGGCCTTTTATTTATTTACTTCTATGAAAAATTTCCTAATAGCAGTAAGTAATATGCTTTCATTTTTCAAAATTCTTCAAAAAGGTCTCAGCACAGTGGTTTATGGGTACAGAACTGACCCCTAATTAGATTTCTCTGAACTTAAAAGCAAACAGCTCAGCCTTCAACTTCTTTCTTTGCTACAGGAGACATCAAACAAAAGAAAATGAAGGAAAACCCACATGACTGGGAACTATCATCTATCTTTTGCTTTATTTTTTATTAACCCTTGCCACCAACCACCACAGATCTTTGGTGGTTATATAATATACTTTCTTTCTCTATCCACAAAAAATAAAACAAACCACTGGAGACGAACCTAAGAAAATCAGCTTTATGAACGATAGGAGTGGCCATGTCGAACTGAAAGGAAGTTATGAAATGTCAAGGACTGCCTCTACAGGAAAGATTCACCTTTGTGAGCTGAGTTCTATGCAGTCAGGGTTCTGACGAAAGGGGTCTTCCAACACTTCAGTCCACTGACCAACATTAGAGAATATGTGAAGAGTTCTGACTGTTCTATAGACCTGACTGTTCTATAGACAAGGGACAGATCTGAGCAGCAAAATCTACCCAGGAAAAATGATCTGGTCCTTCTCAAGGATACAGGCTGAAGAATTACCTTTAAAAACAGAAATGTAGCTGGGCTCGGTGGCTCAGACTGTAATCCCGCGCCTTTGGGAAGCTGAGGTGAGTGGATTGCCTGAGCTCACGGGTTCGAGACCCGCCTGGGCAGGCGAGACCTCATCTCTACAATAAATAAATAAAAAAAAAAAATTAGCTGGGCGTGGTAGCGTATGCCTGTAATTCTGGCTACTTGGAAGGCTGAGGCAGAAGGATCGCCGGAGCCCAGCAGGTCGAGGCTGTGGTGGCCAGAGTGGCCACTGCACTCCAGTCTGGGCGACAGAGTCTGAGACTCCAACTCAAAAAAAAAAAGCAACAACAAAAAACAAAAACAGAAATGTGCTAGCCGGGTGTGGTGGCGTGCAGCTGTAGTTCCAGCTACTTGAAAGGTTGAGGCGGAAGGATCACCTAAGCCTAGCCGGTCAAGGATGCAGTGGCTGTGAGCGTGCCACTGCACTTCAGCCTGGGCGACAAGAGTGAGACTTTGACTCAAAAAAATAAAAAATAAAAACCCAGAAATGTACAATTTCCTCCTACATTTCAACTCTAACCTCTTAAATGAAGCTAAAACAACAACAAAATTAAGTGTAAGAAATGCATGCTCCAAAATTACTTTTGCAACTTCTTGTTTAAAATCTTTAGAGAATGTGAGACATTGCCTGGTCTGGACTGATAGTGCTTCTATGCAAAAGGCATGTGAGGTATTCTTGGTAGCTGGTGTAATAACCACAGTGCTGATGTACAGAACAAGAGGAAAGCCACAAAAAAGAGTCAAATCATCCTAGCTGCAGTACCCACCTATAACAGCAGTTTTTATAAGAATGCTGGTAAACAAAATGACACAAAATGAAAGGGTTCTGCTTGAAAAAGAACTGACTTTATTGCTTATGATCTTCTTTCACCTTCCTTTTCCCTAAATAACAAACATGCCTTTATTTAATGAATTATATGTTTTTTACTTTCATATGAGTACTGAACTCTAAATGCCAGCAAACTGCTAGAAAGCTGCTTTTCCTGATGAAATCCAAAGCAAAATCCAACCATCACACATATTCTAAATTCTTACGCTTCCTACTTAGATTGCAGTTGGTTTACTTGTTTATTTTTTAATCAAGAGAAACAACCTACCACAAAAGTACTAAGAAGCTGCTAACAAAACAGAAAATAAATCAACAATCCCAATATCATTTTACATCTGTTTAAAGCAAACAAAATACAACCACTTGGCAAGACCCAAAACTAACAAAACAAGCTCCTTATTCTGTAGGACTCTGAAGCTTTCCAAACACCAAATTATCTGTGGCAGCTGGAAAGAACAGCTGATTATTCAAGAGCAGCTTTACATATTAAAGAAATAAGAGCTAGAAAGACACTCCTCTTACTCTCTTTAAAGTCACCTAATCCTAAAGCAAGAGTAGAGTTCTGGCTGAGAAAAAAATCTCCCAGGTTTCTCCCACATTTAAGTTACTTTGGAATAGTCCTGACTGGGAGTTTCTGGCTTTGCTTCCATGTTTTTGTTTTGTTTGTTTTTTAAGTCCAGGAGTAGACTGCAAGGGAGCTATATGGATGCTTCGCTCTTTAATATTTTATTGTTTCTGATCATGACCATTTCTACATTAGCCCACATAAGACACTCAGCTTTTACTCATACAATCTCAGAATGGCCCAGGTGTAACCCAGTAGAGTCAGAGATGCTCATTTTAAAAAAATGTTCCATCCCATTGAATCTCTCAGTACTTGAATGCAGTTAGATATACTGAAGTGACTAAAGACATCTGGAAGGTAGCAGCAAATCAATATAACTCATCATAACACACTATCATGATGAGCCATGTGGCTGATCTTTCTAAACCACAAGCCAAAACCTGACTGGACAGCTGCTTGAGGTATGAAGCTCCATCCAGGGGTTAGCAAAATAGGTTTATGTTAAAACAAAAAGGGAAGCTACTTTCTTCTAAGAGCACAATGATTTCCTAGGAGGTAAATGGTCAACGCACGGACGCTGTATTTTCTGAGACTCTTGGAAAGATCCTGGACATGAGAGGGGATGGAAGGAAGGGACAAAAAAAAAAAAAAGGTTCCAAGTCCCTAAATTACGCATATTTTTCACTTCCTGCCAAGATAATATATGGGGCTTCATATATACAAACAAACACGCAGGCTCTGTTCTTCAGAAAGCCAAAGAGAATCATTCCATTACTTCTGTTTCCTTGAGAAAACAAGACTACTACACACGGCTCTTCTGCTTTGATTCCCGCCCTTCTTTTCATGAGAGGCAGACTGCACACTGTCATACACAAACCTTAATGTCACTACCAAATGTTGAGACTATTTCAGTACTACTTTTAGAGTAGGATGCAACGCTATAGCTGAAGCACTGGGCTCCAAAGTTTCGGGTGTTATGCTAATTTAAAATGTATTTTTTAGTTTTTGTTTGTTTTGAAACAGGGTCTTGCTCTGTCACCCAGGCTGAAGTGCAGTGGTGCTATCAAAGCTCTGTGCAGCCTCAACTTCCTGAGAACAAGTGATCCTCCTGCCTCAGCCTGCCTCCCAAGTAGCTGGGACTACAGGTACATACCACCACTGCCAGCTGTTTTTTTTTTTTTTTTTGGTAGAGATGGAAATCTCATTATGCTGCCCATGCTGTTTCAAACTCCTATCCTCAATCGATGCTCCCACCTCTATCTCCCAAATTGCTAGGATTACAGGCATGAGTCACCATGCCTGGTCAAAATTGTACTTTTCAAACTTAGGTACATATTAGTATAACAATCAAGCCTATTTAAACTATTCTTTTTTGCTGTCTGATTCTTTTCAGTTTTAACCTCAAAAATGTTAATCTTTTTCCTTGTTTTTGTCTGGCAAGTAGAACTAAGATAACCTCTGACATTTGATTGGATCAAGCTATTAAGATAAATCAAAGAACTACTGGCAAAGGATATTATTATAATCCTTTCCCACAGAGACCTCCATAACAGAAAAGACTCTAGTCTAATGATGACACTTTAGATTTTATGAAATAATGTGCTTCTAAAATAAGCAAATTCCCTGGGTGACTTCACACTAAAACTTACAAGTTTAACCATAAAAGCCTCATAAAACCAGTACCTAATTCATTATTTCATTAGTTTTCTTTTAAAAAGTCTTAAAATATTGTTGTACTATGCATCAAATATGTAAACTATTTAGAATATATTTACTTTTGGAGTTACAATGTTAACATTTGCTTTTAAAGTTAATCAGTGAGAATAAAGCTATTGATGAACCCAAAAATGTGAAATCAGAAGTACATATGATACTTGCAATTCACTTATCTACCTCAGTATAGTTTGTTTTTAGTACACGATATAGAGAATATCTCCATTTGGCAGCTTTTTTTAGTGGCTTACCTTGGAATCACAGTATAATCACAATTAGAGATGGAAGAAAAATACAAATGAGTAGGTAGGCTGACTGCCAAAGTTAATATGTTGATGTCAAAATTTGGTAATTATACTTTTAAGAAATTATATTTTCATGCAACTTTAAATACATACAAATTCGAAAATGTACATAACTTCCAAACAGAAATCCTGAAAACTACTGCCCCATCCAGTAAACTATTTAATTGCTACACAGAAGTGTGGCTGAGAATTTAATATTTGAAGTCTCAAACCATTCATGCAATTTTTCCTAATCAGTACCAGACCCTATATGAATGATTCTCCATGAGTTGCTCTGGTATCCTTAGGCAACGTCTTCCTCTCCAGGGGATGTTCTAGCATATACCACAATGATGGCACAAGCAGTCCAACAATCTGTGGTGTGCATCATTATCTAGGAAGCCCAGCAAAGATAATTTTTTATCATATTTAGCAGAAAGAGGTATCAAGAAAACAAAAATAGTCTTAGGATGCCTGTGCATTCTCTTACAAGATACTGGATACTTCTGTTATCTGACAAATCAATTATATGCCAGTAGCAGGTTTAATTCTGAGTCATTATAACCGAATACAGACTAACATTTAATATAGCCAAAGAAGGCAAAATTCAACTATTTGTAACCTAGAAATAATGTATATACACAAATCAATGGCAACATAAGACTACATATACACCGGTATATATTAGACAACTTCTTCTAACCTAACCTTAAAATTGCAAAATTGTCTGGAGCTAGTCAGAGAATGATATCCATCTGCTGTAACCACAAACAAATGGTTCTTAAACCTATTGTTCTCTATAGCACAAGATTCTCTGAGTCTTCAAAAAGATTTTCTGTAACTTTCAACCATGAATTTCCTGATGTATCACATCACAATTCAGAACTGAGAGTTGGTAGGCAATTATACTGCTTCCGATTCAAGCTGGTGCTATCAATCACAGTGACAGGCCCCTCTCCTTAAGTCTTCTGTTAAGCTGACATTTTTCCCAGTAATAATTGCACTTTGTCAATTAAATTCTTGAATCAAATGCCAACTTATTTTGCTTATTCATCAGTGATCAGCTGACAACCAGAAAAACTTTTGAAACTATCAGTGGTCCAATATTTACATTTTGTTTTTACTAATACAAATAACACTGCGTATAAGTGCATTCTTAAAAATTCAAACAAAGAAGTATAAAGAGTCTCCTTCAACTTCTTTTCAAATCTCTTTCATCAGATTGTTAACAGTCCAGTGTATTCTTGCAGATATTTTTGTATATGCATATAAACTACTGTTTGTTTACCACAAATTGGGATTATGCTATACATACTGTGCTTATTCACTGTCTGCACATGTAGATCTATCCTAGGGGTTGGCAAACTCTAGTCTATAGGCTGAATTTGGCCCACAGTCTATTTCTGTAATTAAGTTTTTATTGGAACACAGTCACATCCATTTCTTATATGATATCTATGGCTGCTTTTGTGTTACAAGGGCAGCGTCAAGTAGTCATGGCAAAGACCTGAAGGGCTACAAGGTCGAACATACTCTCAGCTCCTTTGCAAAAAAAGCTTACCAACTCCTGATGTAGCCTATACATTTTTTTAGTATCAGCCCAACATTGCATCTAATGAACATAGTGTATTTTTATTGATGGATATTTAGATTGCTTTCAATTTTTCCTTATTACAAATATGTCACAGAGAATAAGTACCAAATAACATACTGTGGAACTCCTCTTTTTTTTTTAAAGTCACTGTGTAAGCAACTTGAAAAAAGTGCCTGGCACATACTGGTATTCAACAAATATTTGTTGACTAACTGCTTTTGTATCAAGCACAATATCAAACACAGCACCTTGCAGAATTCAAGCAAATGAATTTTTGGGGTTTTTTTGAGTTGGAGTCTCACTCTGTGGCCCAGGCTGGAGTGCAGCGGTATGCTCATGGTCACTGCAGCCTCGACCTACTGGGCTCAGGAGATCCTTCTGCCTCAGCCTTCCAAAGCTGGAACTACAGGTGTGCACTACCACGTCCAGTTAAGTTTTTGATTTTATTGTAGAACCGAGTTCTCGCCAAGTTACCCAGGCTGGTCTCAAACCCCTGGGCTCAGGCAATCCTCTCGCCTCAGACTCCCAAAGTGCTGAGATTACAGGCTTGAGTCATCATGCCTGGCCACAAATGAACTTTGCTGAATGACTTCATATAAGATCAGGGACTCAAAGGTACAATTACTGATAATTAAGTGTAAAAAAATAAACCAATGTGAAGCCAGCAATATTTTCCAGACTATTCATCGAGCTTTCCCCTTATTAAAGCCGACAACAGAGTAGAAGCTATTTTCTTCCTTTATACATGAATGTAAATTGGGACAATATGCTAAAATATCTCCATGAAGACTTTTCAATGAGCATTTCTATTCTTGAAGTTTTAGTCAGTTATTTTTCTTTTCTTTTCCTTTTTCGTTTTTTGAGTTGGAGTCTCACTCTGTTGCCTAGACTGGAGTGCAAGTGGCATGCTCCCGGCCACCGCAGCCTCGACCTGCTGGGCTCCGGCAATCCTTCTGCCTCAGCCTTCCAAGTAGCAGGAACTACAGACGCACGCTACCATGTTGGCTAATTTTTGATGTAGTGTAGAGATGAGGTCTCGCCAAGTTGCCCAGGTGGGTCTCGAACCCATGGGCTCAGGCAATTCACTTGCCTTGGCCTCGCAAAGTGCTGGGATTACAGGCTGAGCCACTGAGCCCGACCTATTCAGTTATTTTTCAAATCTACCCCTTGTTATGTTCTGTTCTTTCATGATGGGTTCTATTTGTTTTAACCTTTTAGTAATTTCCAGCATCCTCTCTTGCTTGCACATCTCCTAAATCTTCCTCATGGCACTTTACTTCCTTATGTAGCATCTATGCATTCTTTTATTGTGAGCTTAGCTTTACAGGACTTTAGTTTTTCTCCCGTGGTAGCCTCTGGGTATACTGTTTTGTCAAAACTGACCCAATGGAGCAGTTCTGTATTTGCTACAGCTCAATGGGGGTCCCTAAGGGATACATCATTCCTAAACTGGAATTTGACTAAACCTCTTATGAATATGTCTTAGCTTGAAGTGCCACACACATAAACGGTGTAAATTTGGCCCCCAGATTCATGTACGGTACAGAATTCTCACCTAGGGTCCTGGGCAGACTATACATTTCCTTGCTGCTCTGACACCGAGTAGATAGAATTTTTCTAGATCCTTCATCATGGATGTTACAAAAGCTCTTGGTTTTATATGGGGGAGTCTCAGTTCCAGCTCCCACTACATACCCTGAGGCCACATATCCTGCCCCCAATTGAGAGAGATGCTCTTTACTGCTCTGATTCTGAGTTCCCTCGGGGCTTTTCCTTTTGGTAGGGTCATCTATATTATTTATTTTTATAGCACTTTTATATTTTATAGAGGAAAGCAGGTATCCAGCCTGCCTTACTAATGAAGCTCCTTGAATATTCATACTGCCAATCAAGAAATATGGCCTTTTCTTGTTTTTCTGAGATCAGTGCTCCCTGAAAGAAGAGGCACTCTGTAAGGGAAAAACAATCCTTGGAAAACAGGAGGAAAATTTTACAGTTCTCATTTAATCGACTTAATATAAAAGAGAAATGGAGTTAATATATAGATGACTATCCTGGTGTATCACTCCACCTTTATGTAAGGCAGCCTCACTTTATACATAATACTAGATGTTTCCGGAGACAGGTAGGGATGATGCTCCTCACTGGGAGGTGGGCTAGGGATGCGTCACGGTGGCAGTCTTCCAAACCTGTTTACATTCAGTATGCTGTAATGAATGAAGAGTGTAGGTACCCAGTGAAGTGAGCTTGTAGCCTATTACCTGGCTCCAAATGAAATGAAATGAAAATGAGAGTCACACAAGTTCCTTCAAAGAAGTCATGAGTCAAAGAATACTAATCATACTAATAACTCACCAGAAAACTGCAAAATGGCAAATCTGAGACTTATGTTTAGAATGAGTTCTTTGTAAGTATAGTGTAGTAGGACTTATATGTAATTTATATCTCAATATACTGCCTGTGTGAGTACGCCAGAAACGTTTTAATGACAGGTGAACATGCTTGGTGACTACAGCTTTAGGCAACCGGGTTTTTCCAGTACTGAGAATTTAAGAAGCTGTGTCGTCCAGTGGCTGAAAAACTAAACTGTAGACATTCAAATGGTATCCTAGAAAAAAATCTCATTATAACCTGGGTTTAAAAATAAAAACATTGGCAGGATACTGGGTAGTGAGTTTCTTTTGTCCCCAGAGGCTACATGAAACTTATTACTATTTGGTAGTAGCTCTCAATTTTCTGGAAAATCACATATGATGGATGACATTAATGTATTGACCTCTGCTCACAGGGATGCATAATAATATTTTTTTTAAAAATAGGACAAAACAAATAGGGTTGCACTATTTGGGGGTTATAATATATCCATAAAAATTATTTTATATGTATGTGTATGATACAGCCGGTCATTTTTAAAAGTCACAATTGGTGTAGTATAAATAAGACAGGCTGTGGGCTATATACTAGGTGTAACACCACTCCTATTCAAGAAAGCACATGAGCACATTATAGAAGCAACTTTGAATCTGCCCAATTAACTTTGAAAAATTTCAAATTACTGCCAGGTGCGGTGGCACAAGCCTGTAATCCCAGCTACTTGGGAGGCTGATTTGAAAAGACTGCCTGAGCCCAGGAGTTTGAGACCAACCTGGGTAACATAACAAGACTCTGTCTGAAAAACAAACAAAAAAAACCCCCAAAACAAACAAAAGCCCTCCTCCACACATTTCATATTTTAGTAAGTTAATTATTTTTAGTAACAAATTACTTGGAATACGCAATACAAATGAGTGGAAAGAAGACATCATTATCTGAGACTTGTTTCTTGGAGTCTGAATTAGTTACTATTTTGTATGAATTGGTTATAGGTTAATATGATGCTAACCACCTCTGCCTTCTGAGTAACTGGGCTTAGCCTGGAGCAAATGGATCGCAAGACTTTTCATCTCTGACCACAAGCAGCCTCCTTGATTCACCTTGGTGTGCTCTACAAATATTATTACTTTCTATGTGGGCAGTGACAAAATTATGACATGCATTCCCTTAAAGAAGAGATGTGTAAATTATGGTCTTGGGGTCAAATCTGGCTCTACAGACTATCTTTGTATAGCCCATAAGCTATGGATAGTTTTACATTTAAAATAGTTTACAAAATAAAAAAGAATAGCTAGGCATGGTAGCTCATGCCTGTAATCCCAGCACTTTGGAAGATGGCGGTAAGAGGATTGCCTGAGTCCAGGAGTTCGAGACCAGCCTGGGCAACATGGCAAGATCTCATCGCTACAATAAATCAAAAAAATCAGCTAGGCATGATAGTGTGTACTTGTGGTCTAAGCTACTTGGATAGCTAAGGTGGAAGGATTGCCTGAACCCAGCAGGTAGAGGTTGTGGTGGCCATGAGAGTGCCACTGCACTCCAGCCTGGGTGACAGAGTGAGACTCAGACTCAAAAAAAAAAAAGATTAATACCACAACACATAAAAATAATATTTTACGTAATTCAACTTTCAGTGTCCAAAAATGAAATTTTATTGGGAACTTAGTCATGCTCATTGGCTTATTTATTGTCTATGGTTGTTTTTATACTGCAAATTCAGAGTCCAGTAGTTGTGACAGAGACCATATAGCCCACAGAGCCTAGATATTTGTTATTTGGCCCTGTTCAGAAAACGTTAACCAACTCCTGGCTGAGAGTCTCTTATCAAAGCCAGGAACCACACTCAGCAGACTTGGTTTTAAAGTGGCTTGAAAGCAGGCCAATAACAGGTCAGCATGGACACCTCTGTGCTCAGAGTTGCTTTTCCTTGGTAGTCACCATGGCTTGATGCTGGTAAGTGGCTGAAGCATATACCAAAGTACTAGAATAAAATATGAGCTTATATGATCTGACAAGGGGCTGCTGAGTAGCTTTAAGGTTTGAAGTTATGGTAATTTTGATGCTGACACAGACTTCTGAAATAGTGGGTGGTTTAGAGACCATAGAACAGGGTGCATATGTTGTTTGGCTTGCAATGGTGCTACAATCAAACAAACCTTACTGTAAGCTGAAAATATTATAAACTGAAAATACATTTAATATACCTAACCTGCTGAACATCACAGTTTACCCAAGCCTACCTTAAACATGTTCGGGATACTTACATTAGCCTATAGTTGGGCAAAATCATCTAACAAAGTCTATTTGATAACAAAATTTTGACTGTTTTATGTAATTTATGGAGGATGGTACCGAAAGAGAAAAACAGAGTGGTTGTATGGGTACTGAAGGTATGGTTTCTACTATCACTTTCAAACCACTGTAAAGTTGCAAAATTGTAAGCTGAACCACCTTAAGTTAGTGTATTTGAAATTGGGGCTGTTTGAAAAAAATATAGGTTGTATGTTATACATGTAGAATTTATTTCTTCAATCATGTCTGAAGAAAAATATAAAAAGGGTTACTTCTCCACATAAATGAGGAACAGATAAGGGGTGGGATGAAACTAGAAATGAGCTTTCCTGAGCTGAGAGTTCCATTTTAGGAAAGGAAGAAGCAAATCTCTTACTTGCACAAGTGTAGGCATCTTTGTTGGTGAAAGGCTTCATGCACTGGCTACAGCTGATGGGACCCACAACAGGAATGGAGCTGAAAGTGTGCCCATTGAGAGTCTTCTTGTCTTTCTCCTTCTCTTTACAATCTTTCTCCTTCTCCTTAATTTTATCTTTTTCTTTTTCCTTTTCCTGCCAAAGAAAAGCATCAACAGTAATTGGACACTGGAAGACCTTCCCCTTACTTGGGTACCCAGGTGGCATGTGGTCAATAGTGACAGGTAAGTGTTTTGGACAAAAGGGAGGAACAATATTCTGGCCAATTAAAAAAAAAATTAAGTTGTTAGCACGCCAACTACCTAAGAAAAATCATATGAAAACTGGGCAGGCTGAACAGTTCTGGTAGTGGCTTATTCAGTGGTTATATATACTGACAGACACAATGCCCAAGGACCAACACTGGAAAGAGGCTTCTGACAGGAGTCTCCTCAGTAAGTCACAGCATAGTTCACACAAGAAGAAAGCAGTGAGCTTAGGGACAACTTTAGGCAGGGAGCAGAAAGGAGGGCAGCAATTCTGGGATTGGCTTGAGGGACAGGAAAGGTGACTGTGTAGCACAAAGAATTACTAAGGCTCCTCTCTGACTTTCTCACACCAATTCCATATCCTTAAGTGAGAAGGCATCTGATCTGTGAAGTTTTTCCCTTCCTCTAGCCAGAATATGAAATATCCCCCATATATACATTTCTGTTTTTACTAATTAGAATTTCAAGGTTTATGGATATTAACTTTGGCTTCATTTTCAAATTGGGAGGAGAAGGTTGATAGGAGGAGAAGACTGGGACACTCCACAGTGGTTAAGAATATGGACAAAGGTGTCAGACCTGGTTTTAAATTCAGGCTCTACTACTACTCTGTAATGATGTGACCTTGGGTAAGTTATTTATGTGAGTCTCAGCTTTCTCATTTGCAAAATGGGAATGATAACAAAAGTACCCATCTCATGTTTTTAAAAAAGAATCAAGTGAGACAATACATTTCTAAAGTATTCTGCACAGATCCTGGCACACAGTAAGTACACAGTAACACTTAGCAACAGCTATTATAACAATTATTCATTGCTTACTGAAAATGAGTTTCACTGCTTATTACTCTTCTAACTGAACATAGAAATAAACTGCTTACAGTAAGGGAAAAGAAATTTTGGTTTGAGAAGGGAGGATAAAAGAAACTGAGAAGTGGTAAAAGGACACTGGAGTGGAGGAAGGAGGATGGGTGGCATGCAATGATGAGAAGAGAAGCCCTGTTCATAATTATTCTCAAAGCCACCCTTGTCGTCCCCTCAAGGTAGTTACCAAAGGGGTCACTTCCTTTAAGAAAATGGGGTCTTGGAGAAAGGAAGTTCCATAGCTGCTTGCTACTCTGCCCTGAGAAACTTTTCTCTGGCTCTTTGACAAGAAAAGCAGGCAGGGTGTCCCTAGGTTTGAAAGACTAGGCTTACAAGATCAGCTCTCTGACCTCCTTTGCGAAGATCTCGTCTTTCCTGTGGTCTTCCCTCACCTGTCAGAGGGAATAGGAAACTGACATTCATCTAATGCTTACTGTATGCCCAGGCACTGCCCTCAATGCTTTTTACAAGTGGGCCAGTTACAAAGCTCAGGGACACCAGCAAGGAGAAATCAGATCAGGTGACCACGGAGGGCACTGGGCTGGGAGTCAGGGAGTGCCAGATTACCCTGGCTATGCTGCCGTAAGAACAATAGAAGAATGTCAAAAATGCTTTAGAGACAGACCGAAAGCAGAGGACTTTTATATGACATCAAGCCTCAATGTAAAAGGGGCTGTTATCAAAGCTTACACAATCATGAAGAGGAATGGAAAGAAATTTAAACCTTGAACACTTGAAGAACTACTGATGAGTGCTACATCCTTAATAAAACATCTAAAGCAGTCAGGGACATTCCAGGTGGACACTATCCTTAGGAAGCCAAGACTGTAGAGGTATAGCCATGGTCCCTACAGTAGGTCTTTAGAAGCACTGTTTGGCAGAGCACTTGGCTGGCTAATCAATATCAGTGGAATAATTTCCTTTCAAGCTAACTGGATTACGAAGTAAATTCACAAAGGTTCAATTCCATATGCTACTGCTATGATCTTAAAAAAAAAAAATTCCTGGAAAATGGGTGCCCCCAAATTAATGATCATCTCAACTATGGAATGCTTTGGATTTTGAATCAATGTCTTCTACATACATTATTACTTCACCTGACTCAATAACACTGAAGTGGGCAGGGTGAGCATCATGCTTCCCATTTTACAACGGAGAAGATAAAGATAATAAACAGCTAAAATCCTGAACAGTTACTATGTGCCAACCACTGTAATAAGTAATTTACATGTATTTTCTCACAACAACCGAGTGAATTAAGAACTAGTTATTATTTCCATTTTACATCTGAAGAGATTGAAGCTAAGAGATGTTTAATAATGCATTTAAGGCCACACACCAATAATTAACAAGCTGAAACTAAGACCCAGATTTGGCTGACTGTAAGGCTCAGCAGTCATTTACTACGCTAGGTTGCCAGGAATGGAGAAGGCTGTTGACTTGCAAAAGGTCACACAGCAAATGATCTGCACTGTCAAAATTAGAACCAGGTCTTCTGACTTTCTGTTCAGAACCCATTCACTATACTGAAATGGTAAATATCTGCTAAATCTATGAGTCATATGAAGTACTCTGTTTATAAAATACATATAATTAAAATCTAAGAACCAAATTACTATTTCGAACTATAAAAAATAACAAGTGAGGGAGGGAGAAAAACAAACTACCTCACTTTACAAAACAGGAAACTGTTCTGAGTGAAAATTAGTAACTGCTAAAGTATGGAAAACTAATAAAAATGAACAGCAAAATTTGAGTTTTTCAAATAAATTCTTTCAATTAAATTTTTCTAAAGGTTTCTCCATGCATAGGATGTTAAACTGAAAAACATCTGGTTTTCTGATGAAGAAAGCTAAAGCATACTTCAATAGTTAAAAAAAAAAATCTTTGTGGCAACTAGCATATTCTCTCAGGCTTTGCAATGCTCTTCAAATCTGAATAAATAAAAAATTTCCTCATCCTTTGCAACAATCAAAATTAGTTCTTTCCAGGATAGAAACAAAACAAAACATTGTCTCGTCCAGTATTTATTAGAATTTAGTGCTCTTAAGAAGTCAGGCTCTTACCTCCCCATGTTTTGGTCCTACGAATCTCACTGTTATGAAAGGTACTTCATGAAACCGTCCCCATTTGATCGACATGATTCAACCCCCATGCCAGGAAACGTGCTCTCACTGAAAGAGGGGCTCATGCCGGCAAGGCAGAGCCCAGCGGCTTTGAGCTGCCATTAGCCAAACTATAAGAGGAAGCCAGAGACTGGTTGAGAAAGGGAGGGTGGGAGGGCTGAGGCTGCTGGTTTCCTCAAGACAGTCTTAACTATTTGAATGCTGCTGGTAAGGCCAACAAGCCTAGTTACAAAAGATACCGGAAATGAAACAAAATTCATTCCCCAAAATACAGTGTGTGCGGATAGTGTTTAAGTTGCAATATGGGAGATGTGGCAAGGTTTGAGACCAAGTTTTTAACACCAGAAGTTAAGGAACACATCTTATCTATTTAAAAACAGACCTCTCATTTTATAAAAAGCAGTGAGTTTCATAAGAAACGTTTTAGTGAAGTTGCCTGTGGTAAAGTGGTAAGTAGTTGTTTTCTGAAGCTTAACTTTTCCATGTTTAACAACAGCCAAAATGCTTTAACTGTGTGCTAGGGAAACAAAAACTAACACTATTTAAAAGGAAAAGATGCAGGTAACAACTACAGTAGGACACTATGAAAGAAAATGATTTTTCTACTTCTCTAGACCTATCCTTTTAGACAAGTAATTATAATTCTTAAAAAAACTGGAGAACACTTTGGACAATTGTGAAAATGATGTGATTAAACAACTGTCATGTTACGCTGCAGATCTTTAATCAAAGAAGGAATGAGATAATTATATTTAACACTGACTTAACTCTGCAAACACTACTTGACTCTAGTAGGCATCTCTGAAAGGCTGATGATGGGTAGTGCTTTTTTATATAGACCACAGGACCTAGGAGCTAGAACTTAATGTCTTGTTATGTTATAAAGTCATGTAGTGTATTTGCAGCTGTGCATGAATTTAATCCTTGCACCCCAAAATACCTAATTCAACTCATATTAAGGATTTGTCTAAAAACATTTCTAGCCATTTGTAGTAGAAAGTTTAGTAGAAAAAAGAAAATCAGTATGATACAATTGCTTAAAGAAGGTCACTCGACTCCCTTTATGAACTCAAACATTGTGTTTAAATCCTCTACAACAAGCAAACTTACTTATCAGGAAACAGTACTATCGCTCAAAGATAATAAGACGAAAACAGAAATTGCCAGTCTTCTTCCTGTTATACTTCCTGTGGAGCATACCCCTTCCACAGAAACATTCAATTTATTTTCCTAATAACTTAAGCTAGCTATTGATAATTGTCAAGATGATATGTGAAGAATCAGTGACTAAATTTCTTAAATTTACCTTTATAAAGCCTAGTGCTACAGGCAAAATATGTTATCCTCCTAGGAATGTGAAGTTTGCTACCTAGTGGCTGACTTTTGGCCCTTTTGAACATTATTTAAGAGCTGTTCATTATCACAACTTAACAACTGGATGTAATATATCCAGGTTAATAACTACAAGCTGTTTTTATGTAAATACATATATCATGCATTAGGAAAGCAGAAATTTCCAAAACATCTTCAGATACTTTACTAAGAATTATAGGTGATATTTTAATATTCTATTCGGTAATGCTTAAGTTTTTCCTTTAAAAGAAGTAGACATGGTTACATTGTATAGTAGAGATTAATAAAACAAGTAGATTAGGAGGTCTCTCATAGCACCTATTTAAAAAATAATTTAGAAGAGTAAAAATTTATCATTTTCACAGAAAAATCAGTGCTAACATCAATAGTAGCACTTTCAATTATGTGACATTATGGAGATGTTAACATTATTCAGTAATCAAGAAAAAGATTAGAGTTAGCAGTATCATGCAAAGAAAATTTAATATTCATTTATTTTTGTATTATTGTTTAGAAGATAAAATACTTCTATACGGTAAAGCTCTACTGTGGAGGCATGGCAAATCAGGACAGGGTATTTAATGTAACTTAACATTAAACATATTACTTCACTATTTCCCTTATTTCCTATGATCTTTTGCTACAATGACAAAAGCCAAGCTATTCTATAGGAAGTTCTATGACAACTTCATTTAAAAGTTAGCCAATAACAACAAACTATGAAAGGTGACTTATAAATAAATACACTTGACCATAGGGGCACTCTAAACATCTGACAATGGGTAATAGACTGCAATCCAGGGTTACAGATTTATAATTTTTTGTGTTTCTACTGCTAAAGACAGCACAGTTCCCAGAGATGAAATCTTGAAGTCAACTCTGAAAGAGGAACTGATCTCAACTGCAAGAGTGTTGTCATTCTGACAAGGAGATGATCAGAGGCAAAAGGTCAACTGATACTTCAACAGTTTCTACCAGTGATGATGGATTTCACTCTAACACAAATTACCTTCTTTTCTTCTGTCCTATCTCATCGCCCTCCTAGCAAATTTGAGTCCTTTGGGATTAAAAAAGTTAAAAAAAAGAAAAATATATATACTGCTTAGCAACAGATTTTGTTTAAGACTAAGCATGAATTGACAAGCACTACTTGTTGGAAGTCAGACCACAAGAGATGTTATGTGACTTCTCTGTGCTCAGTTTGAAAAATAAGGAGGCTATGGTAAGACTTTTTTAAAGGTCACATTCCAGTTTCTAAATTTAGACTTAGCACATTGTTTTTTTTTTTTCTCAACATCTGTTTACATTACCTCATCAATGAGATCAGTGGTTTATTCATTATTGTCCTAAAACTCCTTGTCATTAGGGAGAAGGATAGAAAAAGGAATCTCTACTTATTGTTGGTCTTCCAAATAAGTTTGTTTAAAGACAACATTCCGTAGTTTAAAGACAAAATAAAAATTAACAAAAACATTTTGAAATCATCCAAACTAGATCATAAAAAATTTTAAAGTCAAAACTATGAGCTTTAGTTCTGTTAGGTGCTTCTTAGCACCTAGCAGAATGTTAAGACTGTATGAACTGCTAAATAATACTTGGCTGATCTGTACTGATCTATCCAAGGGGATCTTTCTTGTATTGATGCCAACTGGTATCCAAGCTAGCAGTCGTAAGCAAATTAAATAAGGTTCTATTTTAAGCCTTGTTATCAGTATGTAAATATGGAGAACATTGGTAAAGCATTCTACCCCCTTTGATCTTCTTTTTCTTTTGAATTACAAAACAAGGCTAAGTATGAAGTTAATATTTAAACATGTGATTATGCTAGAAATGGTTGGCTAGACTTTTTGCATCTTTCCCTGATTGCCAACTTATCTTTTTACTGTTCTGCACGTGGACAGGAGAAATAAAGAGAAAATACAACTCCGGTGGCAGTTCTGGGGGAAAATTCCTCAGAATGATGACCACACCTAGTATTTGCTAAAAGAAAGATATCATACTTGCAAAACTTGATAAAATACATAGGTTGTATTTCTTTCTTTTTTTTTTTTTTTTTTTTGAGTTGGAGTCTCACTCGGTCGCCCAGACTGGAGTGCAGTGGCCGCTCCTGGCCACCGTAGCCTCGACCTGCTGGGCTCCGGCAATCCTTCCACCTCAGGCTTCCGAGTAGCCGGAATTACAGGCACGCGCTACCACGTCCAGCTGATTTTTTAATTTATTTTAGAGATGAGGTCTCGCTGCCCAGGCGGGTCTCAAACCCGTGGGCTCAGGCAATCCATTCACCTCAGCCTCCCAAAGACGCGGGATTACAGGCTGAGCCACCGAGCCCGGCTTACATAGGCTGTATTTCTATCAGTCCACTTAACTGAGGGCTTGAGAAGATTGGTGTAATTTATTTTGTAGGGAAGAAAGGGTGCACTTTTATAGGAATATTCTTGATAATATCCAGTGTTTATTCCCTTACTTCTAAGTATGCATATGTGTGTATATGCTTGTAAATGTATATACTATTCACAGTGAATCCTTGTGAGACCTCTTTTACTTATTTCAAATTTTTATTTACTTGCTCCTTTATTTTGTTTGAGGGTATGTGGGTAGGTGAGTAGTTATGGGGGAAAGGAGAACACAAATCTTTTCTCCACAGATCTGAAATGGACTCAGTTTTGGTTTAGCACTGAGACTCAGTATAAGAAAGTTAACTTCTGTCAGGTGCAGTGGCTCATGCTTGCAATCCCAGCACTATAGGAGGCAGAGGCTAGAGGACTGCCTGAGCCCAGGAGTTTGAGACCAGCCTGGGCAACTTGGTGAAACCTCATCTCCACAATAAATCAAAAAGTAAGCTGGGCATGGTGGCATGTGCCCGTAGTTCCAGATACATGGAAGGCTGAGGCAGAAGGATCACCTGAGCCCAGAGGGTTGAGGTTGCGGTAGCCACGAGTGTGTCAATGCACTATAGCCTGGGCAATAGAGTAAGACACACACACACACACACACACGTAAACAATAAAAAAGTTAACTTCTATGTGTTTTAAAATATATTAAAAAAATTAGAAATCAATAAACCAAAACATTAAGAGTAGTTATCTCTATGTGGGGTTATTACGAAAGATTTTTATTTTCTTACTTTTGTATTTTGAAGATTATTGTAATAGTCATGTAAAAAATAACTAGATAAAAAAGTTTAGCTTAAATATGTTAATTTAATCTCTTAAAGCACCAAAGAGAATATATTCTAAATGTGCCTAACTAGAAATAAATCTAAGAATTCATACTAAAATAGTCTTAAAAATTTTTGTAATTTTCTGTGGGATAATCTTCCTTTCCTCTAAACCCAAACATAAATATTTTCAATCCTCTGATCTTGGCAACAAAATCTTTCCACTGCATTTTAAACCTGATATAAGGATTGTGGCTGAGAGTGTGGGTTTTGAAACCAAAGAAATCTATGTGGGTTTGAATTTCTTCTTCACATTAGGGGCATTCCCTAAGATAAAGTACCTCACTCCAAAAAAAGGAAGATAATATCTACTTTACAGGGTTGTTAAAAGGATTAAAAATGACAATATATGTGAAGCTCTCAATATACAGCAAAAACTCCGTAAGTGGCAATACTTCCTGTTGCTATTTTTCTTATTATTTTTCTTTAAATATTAGGTTATTTCAGAGAGTTTATTTCCCTGAATTTATTTCCATTTATGTCTCCATCATTCAATGAATCTTGGTGTGTATGAAGGCTGTGACCGGATGTTGCTGATGACTGACACAAGGAATGCCCATGACAATACTTACTTTGCTCTTCTTACTGCTGGACATTTTATTCTTGATGTAGCTGAACGTACGACTGACTTTTGTTCCACTCTTCCCTTCAAAATCTTTCTTGGAGGGGCTTTGTGGCAGGAAGTTATAATTCTCTTCTGTTATACTAAATAAAGATGAGAAGATTGAATTTTTAAAAGGACTATGAAAGTTAAATTGGAAGTAGCATAAGAGATGAATAGGGCCTGCTGAATGGTTTTTATACAGTAATATCTAGAACAGAGTAGGCCACAATGCCCATCTTCTACTGTCAAAACCCAGCTAAGTTTTCTTGTATCGGTCACTATGTTTTAATTACAAATTTTCAGGGATTTGAGGCAAAAAAGAACTAGTCAATTATTATTATTTTATCTGGAATTTCATTTTGTCTTTTTTTTTTTGAGATAGGTGGAAGTACATTGGTACGATCATGGGCACTGCAGCCTTGACATCCTAGGCTCAAGTGATTCTCTTGACTCAGTCTCCCTTGTTACTGGGACTACAGGTACATGCGCCACTATAACCAGCTAATTTGTTATGCTGCCCAGAGTGGTCTCCAACTTCTGGCCTCAAGCAACTCTCCCACTTTGGCCTACCAAGGTGTTGGGACTACAGGCATGAGCCACCATACTCAGCCTAAATTTCTTAATCTAAAATAACATTTGGTCTACAAACTTCTTTGCAACAAATAGGTGCTTAAAAGGAAATTTATATATGTAACAGAATAACAGAAGACTTGTTACTAAGGTTTACAAACCAAGGAATCTTATGACTGAATGCATATTCAAGTTCCTTAATGGTAGAGATCATACCTCTTTTCTAGCCTTTTGGCACACTGGACAATCAAGACTGTAGACTGCTCCATGCAGCCATGCACAACTTTAGAAAGGAATCTACTAGACAGCAGGTAGAGTTGAGACAGAGTGTGGAAAGATCCATTTTAGGAATTTTACTCAGCTTCAGATTTACCCATCCACCCGTTCAGGAAGCGTACATAAAATCTCAGTCCATCCAAGATGGACATGTTTTGAACTTATGAAACTCGCAATGGTTACTTTTTTTAAAAGAATGGTGGGTACCTGAATATATAATCATCATTATATAGAAAAAGATTCCTTTGCTTAGGTGTTCTGGAATAGTAATTTTAGAACATTCCCAGGGTACAGCACTGTTTGCCTCCAGGGCCTCTAGTGAGAGGCCAGGCAGCAGGCAGGAGAAGCGCATAAGGGGTCCTCTTCCACAGTTAAAGCCTATTTATAAGTAAGTGCTGTTTACAAAACAAAGCAGTTTGTTTTGAAATAAAAGGGAAATGGTATGAAAACCACCATTCTAGAAAAATATAAAAAAAGATACAAAAGCCATAAGAGAAGCACTCACTGGGTGGATTCTGAATCACTAAGTCACAACTGGTGCCTCTCTGAAAAGAAGGTCAACTTAAAAAAAACTGCAGGGCAACAATCCGAACCCCAATCATGCTACATTAGAATATTTAATCTCATAAGCATGAAAAAAGCAATATAAGAATAAACAATGAATCTGAAAAGAAATGTCTTGCCTGCTGTCAAGTAAAGAACCAATTTTCTTGGACAGAGTTGTGCACCATATACATATGCGCAGAAGAAAACAATTATAAAGCTTAAAATAGCTAAGAAGGTAATAGCACTGCATGAACTTATATATACAAACTATGAAACCAAATGTTAGACTTAAGAATTAAGAATCCCCATAAACAAAGCATGCATAAGTTCATAAAGTCAAATATAAGCATATCCTGACATCAGTAAATACAAACAATAATTTTTATAAGGACAGTGTAAAGAATAAAAGTGGAAAACTACTGATCACATTAATTTGAAAAGACACAGCCTTTATTACAAAACCACTTCTAATTATTATTCCAAATTTATCATTCAAAAAAGTCAGAACTCAATTAACTTAGTTTACTTAATTAAATGCCATAAGATATTTTAAATTTCCTTCATTTCATTTTGGGGAAACGAGTAACAAAAAATGCATAGTACCTTTCAGTCAGATTAGCACTGGTGTTGTGGAAGGGCCGTGAATCTAGAAAACAAAAAAGGTGAAGGAAAAGTTAGAACAAAAGGATTTTACCTTGATGACAGATAAAATATTTAAAAATGTACAATGACACACCTAAAGCACAAACAGCATTTAAAAGTCAGTGCATGGTGCCTCCTCCTTTTAAAGGCTTTTGGAAAAAGGGAAAATTAAACCTGAAATGCTCAAATTAGAACTGGAAATAGGCAGCAATGGGGAGTGGATTTCCCATGAAGAAAATAAATTTAATTCAAGATTCAAGTAACTGAAAAAACCCAAATCATTTTTTTGGTTTTTTGTTTTTTTTTTTAGTTGGAGTCCCACTCTGTCACCCAGGCTGGATGGAGAACAGTGGCATGCTCACAGTCACTGCAGCCTCAACCTGCTGGGCTCATGTGATCTTTCTGTCTCAGTCTTCCAAGTAGCTGGAAATACAGGCATGTGCAACCACGCCCGGCTAATTTGCCAAATCATTCCTCTGATGCTAAACTATACATGAAGAATATTTAATTCCTGTTCTTATCAATGTTCAGTTTCCACAGGTCATCTTTCTGAGATGACATCACAAGAAAAATATAAAATAGGAAATTTAAAGTCATATTTTGTTACTGGTAATCTTGCTTTCATATATTTTTATACTAAAAATCTAGCAAATCTCTGTTTTCTGAGAATTCTTGGAAATAGATTAATGAACAGGAAAGAGAGGAGAGCAGGTTTACTGAATTGTGGCCCTGTCACTAATTTGGGATGAGATCTTTGGATTTCTTCATTTCCTCATCTGTGAAATGAGGGAGATAAAACAGATGGCAAGATTCTTTCTACATTGATAGTGACAAAACGAAAGAGGAAGATGCATTCTTCTTCTTTCCACAACTATTGGACCATGAACTGAAGCAGGTCATTACAATTCTATGTCTGTGTCAGACAGCAGAGCAATAAATAGAAGAAACAGAAGAAGTATTGTCATTATTTTTATCTATACCTGTTAATAAAGTTTGAGCTACTACGGACTTAGCAAGGCCTCAATCACACAGTGATAAATGGTTCTTAGTGTTTAAGAGATCAAGTGTAAAGATACTTTCCATGTATATCCAGGGAGACAAACGTTGTTCAGTATAACCATTGTTATGATGTGGACAAAACACAGCCTTTCTCCTAGAGATTGGTTTCAAGAATTTCTGAGAGTGCTGTCAGTAAAACTTTAATCTGATCGAGATTTGAAGATATTCCAGAGTCAGATTACCTGCATCTAAAACTCTTCAACTTCCAAACTGTTCTAGATTCTGACCATAAATCCAAGACTGTAGTTATTACTTACAGTAATGTAAATTGCTAAGAGGTAGGAATAAAACATAAAAAACTTTAACACAAATTCTAAGTCTTTAAAAAGATTGCCTTCTGATTTTTTTTTCCTTTTCCCTATTTAGGATTCTTTTTTTTTATTTTTGATACACAGTAACCACAGCCAGGTGAGAAAGAAAGACCAACAGAGTTAAAAATAAGGGTATCTGCGATCTATCCCCCAGTTCTGCATGAACTAGGAGTAAAACTTAATTTTAACCTCATGATGCCTTAGTTTACTTTAAAAAAAAAATCAAGATGCTGGGTACCTCTAATCCCAGCACTTTGGGAGGCCAAGGCAAGAGGATTGCTTGACCCCAGGAATTTGAGACCAGTCTGGGCAACATGGTAAGATCCAGACTCTACAAAAAATAAAAAAAATTAGCCGAGTGGGGTGGCTACAGGCACACTTGTAGTACCAACTACTCCAGAGGATGAGGAAGAGGATCCCTTCAGCCCAGGAGTTCAAGGCTGTGGTGAGCCATGATCATGTCACTGTACTCCAGTCTGGGCAACAAAGTGAGACAACCCCAACTAAAACAAAAAACAAACAAAAAAACCTCCGAAAACAAACAAAAAATATATATATCTCAAGAGAGTGGTTTAAACCAATGACTTTAAGGCTCTTTCCTCCCAAGGAGCCTTCAATGATATAAGCAGCATTACATTTTCTAGGCTGTCTGGATTCTGTTGTACATTTAAGCAATTACCTAGTAAGTTACCACTTAGTAATATGAAAAGAATAATAAAATTCAAAATGCAGAAAAATACCAACCAACAAAAAGCCTGGCCAAGAATAAGCTCCTAGTAGATTTCCGTGGAATAAATTAAAAACTGAAGAGGTTGGGTATAGTGGCTCATGCCTATAATCCCAGCCCTTGGGGAGGCTAAGGCAGGAGGGTAACTTGAGCCTAGGAGTTTGAGACCAGCCTGGGCAACACAGCAAGACCTCATCTCTACCAAAAATAAAATAAAATAAAATAGCTGGATGTGGGGGCACACACCTATAGTCCCAGTTTCTGGTGAGGCTGAGGCAGAAGGATCACTTGAGTCCAGGAAGTCAAGGTTGCAATGAAGCTGTTAGTGTGCTACTGCACTCCAGCCTGGGTGACAGAGTGAGATCCCAACTCAAAAAAAAAAAAAATTGAACAAATAAGTGATTCAGTATCAGAAGAACTTATGATTCCTATAAGATTTCCAACTTTTTCACTGCTAAATAATTTTTTACTTCAGTTACTATAGCTTTTTAAATGTGGTTCTAAACACAGTGATTGATCCACCAATGCCTCTGAAACTCCTAAAGTGTCATCAAGTTTTCAAAGCATCTAATGAAACAACCAATATTACTTCCATGACAAAATTACAGCAAAAAAAAAGAAATTTGTCATTAAAGATAGACCACGAAGTATTACTGCGTATAAATAATATATTCCAATAAGGTTTTGTATTTTTGCTTTTTTTGGTATTTTTTTTATAAGAACAAAACAACTTTCAGACATTATACTACAGCCAGGAACTTCAGATTGAAACTACTTGATGGACAAGGTCATTACTTTTCAGAGTGCGTTGCATGGAACACTAGTTTCACGAAATACTATATATTGTTCTGTACACATTGTGGTTTCCTAGTTAAACTTGGGAAACAAAGTATATTGAACACTGCCTTGGAACACACATTAGCATTTTAAACCTGCTTAGCCCAGAGTTTCCTAGATTTATTTGGCCATGAACCAATCCCTTTTACTTCTCTCCTCCTTCCCCACCCAAATCATTTTCACAAGCATTTTTGAGTTTAAGAAACACACTTTGAGAAATGCTGGATATTCAACTCAAATATTTCTTCAAGCTTCTGTATTTTTAGGATTCCATCATGTTGGATTAACTGATGGACCAGTGCTGATATGGGATTATAATCAGTGGTTAAAAAAAATCCTACTGGGACTTTGTCATGCTGACCTGGCTACTTCTCAGTGTATTACAAATGCTTTGAGATGAAACAGCTTTGTGAATTTCCAAACACAAAGATGAAGTAAATTTTCACAACTTTTCTCCTATTGCAACTAGTATAATGTGATTATTTCATTGGATGTCTATTTGTCAAATATCTCTTAATAGTGAAAAATATAATGAACAATAGGAACTCCATTTAAAACCAAATTAACCAAACTCTGTTTGTGCTCCTGTGCATAAGGCATCTTCCTTTAACAACGTAAAATCACCAGCCTGAGCAACTCAATATTGCTGAAACTTAGCACGAACAAGTGGCAGGGAATGAAGGTGTTCAATCATATGGATATTCTGATTGTCTCAGACTTGCAATATTAATTATATGAAAGCAATTCATTATTTAACTTTCTATTAGAAATGTTATCTTCCATTAAAAACAGCAATCTTGCATAGTTGAATACAGAGATTTTCACGAAAGGGAGATTCATTTCCTTTCCAAGTTTACTAAAACTGATAGCACATAAAGTTTCTAAACTAGGAATTATTAATTAAGAATGCATTCATCTGAAACCTACAGCTTATCCAAAGGACTGAAAAATAAGCTAAAATAAAAGTTCCAAAAGCAAGAAAGTCAGAAAGAGATAAATATATAACTTCCACCCTCTAATCTATAGGGTCTAATCTTAAAGAAAAGGTATTTTTTAAAGAAACGGTCTGAAAAGGAGAAAAAAGAAAGCATATTAGGTTTTAAATACTACAAAATGGACATCTAGATATCTGTCCCAGGAGACAGAAAAATGAAACAAGAAAAATAAGATTTACATTGTCAAATGAAAAGTTTTGTAAAATTAGTACATAGTATTTCAAAGAGTACAAAGTGGGAAAGGAACACATCCCTTATGCCTTTGGGGCTATCTGTGTTCTGGAAAGTATCTTGTGCCCTGGAATCAGGAGGCCACTGTATCAATCAGTGTTAGTAGTGCACAGAAGACACAAACTGTTCTATCCTAATTAATTCTCAAAGCTAAGCATCAGGACAAACGACTTAGAAAAGACGGCATGCAAGAGGACAAAAGACCCCAAACAATTTCTTAGTATTAAGCCTACAGCATTTTCTACGCTAGTCAGACCTTGGATAACAGTCACTGGATAACAAAGTTGCTTACTTACTATGCAACTCCTCATCACTGGAATAAGAAGAGCCAAGAGAAAAGAGAGTTTTAGACTTAAGGAGGAGTGGAGAGATGCTGATGGAGAAGGAGATCCGCCTAGTGGGCTGCATCTGCTGCTGAGCTGAGAAGTAGGTTAACAGAAGACGTTAGAGCATGCACAGGTATGCCAGGTCCAAGTAAAAGTCACCTCCAACCCATGGGGAAACAGAGTAATGCCACTGGCTTACATAGTTCCAGGAAAGGCTGTCTAGGTGAACAATGTAATTTACTTGCATTTTCATCTTCACTTCTGAATATGCAGAATTGTAATGTAGTTTTTAAAAAAATGCATCCAACAGATATGTACTTGTTAGACTTTGAAAACAAGAAGTCACAATGCATACCTGGAGTTTTCTTCCTTAGCAGACTGAAAACATCCAGTGGTCATGTCCCTCAGGATTCTGATTTAGCTTTCTCCTCCCTCATCCAAAATCTCATCCACTCCTACCTCATAACACGCAATCTGCACACAATATGCTGGTGACTCATCTTTTTCATCTTCAAGCCAGATCTCACCTTTGAGCTCGAGACTCATTCCTCTCCCTCTCACCTGCGGGTGGATATTCCACAGGCAGTTGAAATTCCCCCGTGCATAAGTTAGCTTTTCCTGCAGACCTGTTCCTCCTCCTGTGTTCCTTCCTTGGTGAGGGGTACCTAACATCTAACTCATTATTCAAAATGGAAACCTGGGCACTGTTCCTGAGTCCTTGTATCACACCTTGTTTAGGCTTCTTGGCTTTGTCTTCTAAGAACAGTCTCGACTTCTCCCCTTTTGCCACCACTCTATGTCCTGGTTCAGGACCCTACTTCCTGCTATTTGGACCCTGCAAAAGGCTTCTACTAATCCACCAGCCTCTCCTCCCAACACATTTTTCAGTGAGGTTGGCCTGCGTGTTTTAATCAATTAATTAATTGATATGATCAACTTCAATGATTCCACTGCCTTCAGGCAAAAAGCCCAAATTCCTCAGTCTTGCTTTCTACCTCGTAACTAACCCAGCAAATTCCTAGTTTCCTTGTGGTTGATATTACTTCTCCTCAGTAAACCTCTGACCCTAAGTCTGACAGTCTATAACATCAAATATTACTTTAAGTTGCTGCATTTACTATTTTCTTTTCTTTTCGAGTCAGAATCTCACTCTGTCACCCAGGTTGGAGTGCTGCGACACGCTCACAGCCACTGCAGCCTCGACCTGCTTGGTTCAGGTGATTCTTCTGTATCAGCCTTCCAAGTAGCTGGAACCACAGGCGTGCACCACTACACTAAGTTAATTTTTAGATTTATGGCAGAGATGAAGGTCTTGCCGTGTTGCTCAGGCTGGTCTTGAACCCCTGAACTCAGGTAATCCTCTTGCCTGTCTCCCAAACTGCTTGGATTACAGGCGTGATCCACCACACCCGGCCATTAACTGTTTTCTATTAGATTCACTTGTTCTCTTGTCTAAAGGTTGTAAACATGGTGAGGAAAGGAACAATTTCTGTAGGTTCATCCCTCTCCCACCACTGTCTAACCTGGTGCACAACAAGGAGTAGGCACTCAAATATCTCCTGGATAAACAAACAAATTAATAAATGACTCTCCCTTAATCAGGCATTCTGGAAACTAAATGTCCTATATGAAGTGAAGGAAAATGCCCTGTACCTACCCAATATGAAAGACACTCCATACCCCAGAGAGAAATGCCATGTAGTCACTATGAGTAACAAATCAAATAAATGTTGGTACAAATACAAATACACTGTTTTTTTGGGGGCAGTGACAGTATTGTGCAAAAGTAAGATACCACTGTAATGCGTGTTCTTTTGGGTTGGGATCTCACTGTTGCCCAGGCTGGAGTGCAGTGGCATGATCATGGCTCACCACAGCCTTGAACTCATTAGCTCAGGCGATCCTTCTACGCTAGCCTCCTGAGTAGCTGGGACTACAGGTGTGCACCACCAAGCTCAGCTATTTTTTGAATATTTTTGTAGAATGAGATCTTGCTGTGTTGCTCAGACTGGTCTTGAACTCCAGGCTCAAGTGATCCTCCCACCTTGGCTTCCCAAATTGCTGGTATTACAGGTGGAGCCACGGTGCCTGGCCTGTAATGTGTGTTCTAACATATTTCCAAATGTGAAGCAAATTTAGGAAATGAGCATGAACTGCCTTATTACCCAGAATCTAAAAACATTCCCTTCTTGTATCACAAAATCATGGATCCTAATGAAAAACCTTACTTGATGAATATCTAAAGAGTATCCCTGACATATACAGAAATCTCCAACATATATGGAAAGAAGTTCTGGTAACATAGAGATTCAGTTTTATAATGTACTTGAATTAAAGGTTACCTGTATGTACTTAATGAACAGGAATATTTTCCAGGTTTACAACTTAATAAAAACATCAATAGAGAGTCAATTTTCCTGAGTAAACTTTTGTTTTCTTTCTGACATGGTGATCAATGCTACCCTTTCCAAATAGAACTATGTTAAGAATATATGTGGAGGAGGGGGCAAAAAAACCAGAAGTATCTCTTGGAGGGCAGATCCCTTGTAGTATACTCAGAATTTGTTCCTCCAGATCAGTCAGTCAGATTTTTTTTTTTTTTTTTTTTGAGTTGGAGTATCACTCTGTCGCCCAGACTGGAGTGCAGTGGCCGCTCCCGGCCACCGCAGCCTCGACCTGCTGGGCTCCGGTGATCCTTCCTTCCGTCTCAGGCTTCCGAGTAGCTGGAACTACAGACGCGCACTGCCATGCCTGGCTGATTTTTTGATTTATTGTAGAGATGAGGTCTCGCTGCCCAGGCGGGTCTCGAACTCGCGGGCTCAGGCAATCCACTCACCTCAGCCTCCCAAAGGCGCGGGATTATAGGCTGAGCCACTGAGCCCGGCTTTTTTTTTTTTGAGTTGGAGTCTCACTCTGTTGCTCAGACTGGAGTGTAGTAGCCGCTCCCTCAACCTGCTGGGCTCCGGCGATCCTTCCGCCTCAGCCTTCCAAGTAGCTGGAACTACAGGCGTGTGCTACTACGCCCGGCTAATTTTTTGATTTATTGTAGAGATGAGGTCTCGCCAAGTTGCCCAGGCAGGTCTCGAACCCATGGGCTCAGGCAATCCACTCACCTTGGCCTCCCAAAGTGCTGGGATTACAGGCTGAGCCACCGAGCCCGGTCCAGTCAGATTTTTTATCTGGACGTTTTGACAGTGTTGTGTAACAATTTGTGGAAGAAACAGCCCGAACTGTGGCAAACAAGTGACTGGTTCTTCCACCACGACAAGGTACTTGCCCATACCGTGCTAAGTGTTCAGCAGTTTTTGACCAAAAATAGCATGACTCTCATGCCCCACCTTCCCTATTCACCCACTCTCTCCCTGAGTGAATTTTTTTTTGTTTCCCTGGATGAAAAAAGTCCTCAAAGGGAAATGTTTTGCCAGTGTGGAAGAGGTGAAACAAAAAATAGCTGAAGCACTCAAAGGCATAAAATTGGAGAGTTTAAAAACTGTTTTGAGTAGTGGAACAAGCATCTCGATAGCTGTACTGCATCAAACGGAAAGTACTTTAAAGGTGTCTAAAGTTTAAAACTTGTGAGAATAAATACATCGTTTTTTATAAATAAATTCTGGGTTTTTTTGGTCCTCCCTCATACATGTATTTCAGTAAATTCCCATTTCACTGTCCACAGAGAAAGAAAATAAGCACAGAAGCAGAGATAAAATATTCTCATTAACATTGATGCCTAACTTTCCAGAGGCCCACCCTGATCTTCAGTCACACAGATCATTGTTCCCTTTAGATCCAGTTCATATATATGTCATAGGTCAGCTCTTAAGGTGGCCTTAGCTTTCATAGCCTAATGCAAACTATATAATCATAAGCTAGAGCTCCCATCAAAACATGCATAAGACATTTGACAAACTCACATGCCATTAGTGAAGGTATAAGAAGGGCCCCAAAAGTAAGTGCCCGTCTTTGTGATACAGGTTGAGTATCCCTTATCTGAAATGCTTGGGATCAGAAGTGTTTCAGATTTTGGGATATTTGCAGATGTATGATGAAATATCTTGAGGAAGGGACGCAAGACTAAACATGAAATTCATTTATGTTTCACAGACACCTTATATTCATAGCCTGAAGGCAATTTTATACAATATTTTAAATAATTTTGTTAAGTACTTATGTGTGGAAGTTTCCACTTGTGGTATCATGTTGGCTCTCAAAAATGTTTTGAATTTTGGAGCATTTCGGATTTCTGAATTAGGGATGTTCAACCTGTAACAAACCAGGCAAAGTAAAGGGGAAAATGAAATCTCATGAAGAAGCATATGAGGCTAAAACATCTAATGTATATAATTGCCCTTGTAACATTATCACCACTAACATGCTTAGAGTTCCTCCACAGATGCGATCAAGCAGTTTCCCAGTTATGTGAAGCACCTTCTGGGTGGGAGTCATGAAAAGTTAAAAAAACGCAGCCTTAGAAAGGTATCATCTGTAATAACTGGATTATTTTGTATATGTAAAAATGAAATTTATTTTTAATTTCTATCAAGAAACTATCTAAGTTTCCCAGTATGCTGTGAGAAAAAAGTCCCACAAAATCCTCTCTGATGCAAGAAGGAGAAATGCCTTGAACAGATTTCTTGGAGTAGCTTCTCTCAGGGCAGTCCACCCAGGCACTGTGCCTCATGACAGAGCCAGCGCCCATGCTATTCTGATTCTCTATAAAAGAGCCAGGAAGTCGCCTGCATCATGACCCCTCCACCCCATCAAGACAGCAAATCCAAGACAGGAGCTATTGAAGCTTTCATGCCCCCTGTGGTTCCTAAATAAGCCACTGCTTGCCTACTGTCCACCCCAGAAAATGGTACAGAATATTTTAATCACGCTCTTTACTCAGTATTTTCCGCTACCCAATGGATTTTTGAAACAGATCCCGGCTTAGAAATAATGCTGTAAGTTGGTCTGCTTTTCTAATCTAGCAAATGACCCAACGAGACATTCCAGACAACAGCTCAGTGGAAATAAACTTTCAGAAATGCTCAAATGTTACCAGCTGTGAAAATCTATGATAGAAGCAGCTAACAATTTCTTTAGAAGGGAGAAGGCAGAGCACTGGTAAAAGCTGGAAAGCAGTAAGATAAGGATGATTTTAGAAAATACTTTGTTCCTAAACAAGCATGCTTATAAGACACAGCCACTTGCAAGATAGTAAGGGATAACGTTAACACTGATTAAACTCTGGTCAGAGAAAAACGGACCCTGGCACTGGACATTGTGAACTACAGCATGGCATAATAAGAACACATGCTTATTACATGATAGAAAATATGCTAAGGACTTAAAATAAATTCACATTTAAGCCATATCACATTATTAACTCCTTTTTACACTTGATGTAATTGAGACAAAGAGTTCCAGTAACAAGTTCAAAGTCACAGAGCCACTAAGTGTGCTCACAAAAAAAAAAAAACATAAGTTAAATATTTTAAGTTTCTCAAACACAAGTTTTAAAATCACTTTGTAGATTTAATTATGATACTATTTCAGCTAGGAAGACCATGACCAAAGATGACTCATAAAGAGTATTTAAGTGATTTGGAATTAGAGACTCAAGTCTATAGCAAGTTGGGAAATAGTCAATTATCCTGATGCTTAAGGCATACTACACAGACTTTAACACAAGTTTTAGTTGTTTCTTCAGTTAGAATTTTAACATTTCCAAAAAGATTTATTATGCTGCTAGAGCAAAATAGGAATAGAGTTGGGAAACTAATTTAGTTGTACATGGGAAGGGAAAAAGGAGAAATAATGACATTAAAGTTGATTAGTCCTTCATTTTGGTATAAGTCACTTAGGGAAGAATGTGGGGCTAGTTACCACTCCAGCTTGCATGCATGTATACCACAGACCAGAATGAAGGTGTTGTATTCTGACGAAAGTATTAGACTATTGCTTAAAGCCCTACCCTTGACAGCAGTCTACTATTGATATCAGGTCCCCTCGGTGAGCTGAGCAGAACATTTCCCTGCAACGGGGAGAAAAGTGCTACATGCCAGAACCTCTAGAACAGGGTTTTCTGGGAGTTAGCTGCTTCCTTTATAGCAGTGTTTGGATAGCAACTGGAAACACAGTCAAAAAACATCTTGCTTTTTGGAAGAAAAATAATGAAGTGTTTCATCCACAAGGAAAAAGAGTGTGTCACATAAAACAGGAAAAAGATCACTCTACAGGACACATTCTGTGAGTACTGGGTATCTGTTGCCTTAGGAGTAGAATATCCACTATGCCACGATGCTTGCTAGTCGTGGAAGGAGGGGTACATGTCTCAGAGTGCCTTCCTGGCCTTTTCTGACTATTGAGCACTAGCATTCCGGTTCATCAAATCCACTATAAACTATTCAGTTATAATTTCCTTTCTATACCAGCCAAACCTCTAACCCAAAGTCAAATCAAACCAAACCAAAATCAAAACAATCAAAACAGGAAAAGCTACTTCTATCACAGTTCTGTGTGGTTCTATCTGTACCTTTGAGAATAAGTTATCATTAGGCACCTTTTGTCCAATAGGCTAGTTCTGTATTTGAAATGTTAATCATATAAAAGTGAAGGAAAAGATAACAGATTCATCTATTATGTCTTAATTCCACTGTGAAAAAATTCAAAAATTAGGGCTCCAGTAAGCCATGAAGTGAGACAGAACATCACATTGATGCTAGGCATATTTCTACCACCAACTTCTTCTTCTTTTTTTTTTTTTTTTTTGAGTCCGGGTCTCACTCTGTTGCCAGGCTGGAATGCAGTGGCATGATCATGGCTCACTACAGCTCCAATCTCCTGGGCGTAGGCAATCCTACCTCAGCCTCCAGAGTAGCTGGGACTATAGATGTGTACCATCATGCCTGGTTATTTGTAGAGACAGGGTGTCACTATGTTGCCCAGGCTGCTCTCGAACTCCTGGGCTCTAGCAATCCTCCTGCCCTAGCCCCTCAAAGTGCTGGGATTACAGGAATGAGTCACAGGGTCTGGCCATCAACTTTTAAATTGAACATATATCAGGGAAAACTGAAGAAATCTTCAGGAGAAACACCAGGAGAATGTGCTCATTCCCTTTGCTTCAGAGCCTCCTGAATCACTTTCTCTTTGATGAGAATTTGATCTCTATATCAAGATTTCACACATAAAAAAAATCACAATTACTTATTAAAAAAACAGTATTTAAAAACAAACAAAAAAGGGTTTCTCAAAGAACATGTTGCTTTTTTGTGGCAAACAATATTTATCCAATTCAAATATGCTTCTAAGCATCATTTATTAAAAAATGCCTTGTGCTTATGGATGCTAAGACATCTCTATATAACTTTCATAATCAATTGACGGGACTCTGCATACAGTTCCATTGATCCTTTCAGTTGTAACTCTATTAGCACCTGCTTAACTAACTAAAAATATATGTCTTGTTTTCTCCTTCTTGAGCTCGACATTTTTTAAGAGCTCAGGCCAGTTACTCTGCCAGGTTTCGCCACTGTCAAGCTCACAAAAGAGAGAGGTCAACTGAGGAACACTTTCAGACTAGAGGAGACCAAAGAGACAAGACAACTTAATTCAGCGTATGTTCACAGATTGAATCTTGGACTCAGAAATAGGTGAGAAAGTCTGAATAAGGTCTATACATTAGATAACAGAATTTTACCAACATTAATTTGCTGATTTGAATACTTATACTATGGTAACATAAGAGAATATCTTTCTTTTTAGGAAATATACACTAAATAATTTAGAGGTAAGATTGTTGTGTTTATAACTTACTCTCTCAAGTGTTTCAGAAAAAAACTAAGGAGAGTGATAAAGAGAAGGGGAGAGGCTGGCAAAACAAGTATTATGATTACACTTAGGGACTTGAGGTAAAGACTATATGAGGATATTTTCTACTATTTTTGCAATTGCTTTTTTCCCCAGTGGAGGCATTTGTAACTATTTTTCTGGTCTGAAATTATTTGAAAGTAAGAGGTTAAGAAAAAGTCAGATTTATACTGAAGAATGTAACAAAATTAATGTATTAAGGAGATTTTTAGGTAGCAAAAGAAGGAAGATCCCAAAGCTGAACTCTATGCAACCTTCTGTTTAAGAGCTGAGCCATTCATTCAGAAGTAGTGAGCAAATTTTGGAAGGTACTGCTATAGGGTCTTAAAGCGAGAAAAATAATAGGAAAAGTGGTTATAATGTCATATATTTAAAAATTAGTATACTCACTGTCCAATCCAGGAGGGCTGATTGTCATTAATGAGATGGATTTTGTCAATGGAGAGGAAATGGCTGATGTACAGTAATTAAATCCCTGTTGTTTAGATCTGTGACAGGTCTGTGAAGTAAAAAAGTGAAGAACAGGTTCTAAGTACATGTTTCTGTACTTCTAGGTAAGCATGGAACTTTACATTCAAAGACTCAGTGAAATAAGGAGGTAGAGAGGGAGGTGAAGCACACAGGCTTCCTAGTCAGACAGACTTGAGCCAAATCTGCTCCTGCCACTGAACAGCTGCTCAACTTCAGAGTAGTTACTGATCTTTTCTGAGGTTTATTTTTCTCAGAAAAATAGGTAAAACAGGGTTAAATAGAGTTTCCATCATTTATAGTGGTTTTGTATCCCTCATAGTAACTTTTTCAGATTTATGTAAGTGCTTAATAAAGATCTGCTGGATGCACAATCAGATAAAAATAACATCACTGGAAATATCAAACTACATACAGTACTGATTCTTTGCAAATCTAAATATTCCTTTATAGAGATATAGTAGGATATCAGTAATATTGTTCTGATTTTAAAGAGTTGGAAATTGAGATGCAAGTAAAAAGTGTTTCAAGATCACAAGCAAAACAAAAGTGCATCTGGAAAGAAGCCTAAATCTCTTTCATTTCCTCTTCTAAGATTAGACTGATTCTACGTGAACAGAGTGTGAAAGGGTGCCTGAAATTTGATGATTCAACTCTCAGTAAATTTACAGAAGGTTTAAGACCATACAATCTACTGAATTGCAGAAATTCCTGCTACAATATCCCTACAGATAGTCAACTAGTGTCTACTAGCACACTTCTGGTGATAAGGGGCTCTGTCCCCCTTTTGTTTTGAGAGACCCCATAACAACTGTCAACCACCTTTAATTATCATCAATCCCTTCCCTTCATAGTAGAGTGAAATCTGCCTCCTTGTGATTCACACATGTTGAAAAGGAAGCAATGAAAAATCCATTACTAGCATGAACTCAGCTCAATTAGGCCAGGTTTCTGATTATTTAGAGCTTGTTTCACATGTAACCATGGAATCTGAGGCAAACAGTTGCTATGTTTCAAAGACAACTGTGAGGTCTGAAAAATGACCTCAGTGAAAGGCAGAGACATAGAGCAGGAAGTTGGCTGCAGGCAACTTGTCCAGATCAGAGAGATACAAGCAGCTCAAATACCCAACCTGGGGTTGCTCACAAGATAACAACTATGGGCAAACTGAGAGTTCCAGGAAGGCTAAGCATAGCAGGGCACTAAAATGTTGACAACTTCATCTAGAAAGACTGTATCAGGGAGTTCACTTTAGAAAGACATCAGTGGGTTTGTAAATAGAATCACAGACTGAGAGCTAGTATATCCCTTCAGATTCAGCTCAAGCGCTTATGTGTGACAACTTCAAGCCCATTTGAGGGACTTGCCTAAGGCCACATAAGTGACTGCTAGCTGAACAGTATTAAACTCAGAGCTCCTGACTGGTAATCTCACTGTTTCTTTTTTCTTTTTTTTGAGTTGGAGTCTCTCACTCTGTTACCCAGGCTAGAGCACAATGGTATGCTCACAGCCACCGCAGCCTCAACCTCCTGGGCTCAAGCAACTCTTCCGCCTCAGTCTTCCAAGTGGCTGGAACTACAGGCACACACCACCACACCCAGCTAATTTTTCTTGACTTATTGTAGAGACGAGGTCTTGCCAAGTTGCTTAGGCTGGTCTGGAACCCCTGGGCTTAGGCAATTCTCTTGCCTCCACCACCCAAAGTGCTGGGATTACAGACGTGAGTCACTATGACCGGTCTTTTTAAAAAAATTATAAATGTTTCATTTGGAGAAATTAAGATGCATCCCAGAATCCTTTTAGAAATTAATCCAAAGTCTCCTGACCCAAAAGGAAGAAAAAGAACTGGGATTAAGGTAGAATGTTATAAATGCATATTAATTCAAATTCTCAACTCAAAAACTCCCCAAGGTATTGTCAAAATTGCTAAGTGATAATGAGGAGACTAAGAAGATAAGAACTAAAAGGAAGTCACTCAATGTGGCTGGCAAGGAAGTCCATGACCTTCAAAACAGGAGTATCAAGAGAGTAGTAGCAGAAGAAATATGAGATGATTAGGTGGTGATAAAAAGAAGGAAAGGAGTGTAGACATTCTCTTAAGAATTCTGGTAGGAATGAGAAGCAGAGAGACTAGTCATTTCCTGGGCAGTATGATAAGAAAGTTTTGTTTTTTTTTTTCCCTATGAAGGAAAAACTTGGGGTATGTTTTAGAAAACTGGTAAATTTAATAATGATATATAACAAATTTCAAGACTCATTTTGCCGGGCTCGGTGGCTCAGCCTGTAATCCCACGCTTTGGGAGGCTGAGGTGAGTGAACTGTTTGAGCCCGCGGGTTCGAGACCCGCCTGGGCAACTTGGCGAGACCTCATCTCTACAATAAATCAAAAATTAGCCGGGCGTGGTAGCGCATGTCTGTAGTTCCAGCTACTTGGAAGGCTGACACGGAAGGATCGCTGGAGCCCAGCAGGTTGAGGCTGCGGTGGCCCAAAGCGGCCACTGCCCTCCAGTCTGGGCAATAGAGTGAGACTCCAACTCAAAAAAAAAAGACTAATTTTACCATTTAAGGTGGTAAAAGAAGGCCTCAGATAAGAAGGAAAAACCCAATTTTAATATTCTGGAAACTTATTCTAATTCTAAAACGTTTGCTTTGACAAAGTATTTAAATTTATACAGATTAATGGTATTCTTTAAGTAGTATTCAGTGCTAAAAACCTGCTTTAGTGTTAGATTAAGTAATTTTATAATCATTGCTACTAGCCTTATACTAACAGAAGTTTTGCCTTCTATGTCCATATTCTGAGAAATAAATTTTTTCCAAATTAGAAACAGTTCAGCCTTACCTGCTGATCAAACATCCTATGTTCTCTCTGGCCTGATTCCAGATTCTCTTCTGAAAGTGACATCAAAGAGTCACCCCGTTCCTCACCACTGAAAGGGTGTCTGAGCTCTTTGGTGTTTGCAGAGTTTACTCCAAGAGATGAAGATGGCTTGTTTCCAACACCAGCTCCTCCTGTCAAGCCTTCTAGACTGAAACTGAACACAGGGCACAAAAGTTAATTCATTTTATTTCTGGACCTCAGAAAGGAAGGAGGATACAAAATCCTTTTAGTTACAACTCCCTCGCTTGCATATTATTTCTCTATCACCTAGCAAAACTGTCTAAAAAGGCACACCATGAATGAATACCACCTACCTTTCTCCCATAGATATTGGAATACTGAGGAAGAATACAGCATTTGGATATTCTTACCTCATTCAGTTTATCCAAATGTTGAACCAGTTAGCACTGCTTTCTCAGATTTTTTTTCAAAATATACCATATAGACCATATTTGTCTTACTGGCATATTATTTATGTTTTTCTTTGATCTGATATAATTAATCTTGGCCAGAATCTAGCTCTACCGATGCCAAATAATTAGAATAGAGAAAATATTGAGCTTATGTAACTTTCATAAGGCAAACTGAGTGACTTGCTTTGTGTCCATTAGGCAGACATTTATAACTTTACATTCAACTACATGCTAGCTGATCTTTATAATTTTGCAGGTATGCATCCAACCCAGAGAACCTCTCCACACACCTGGCTGAACAACTGCTGACAGGCTTCCTGAGATTTGTTAGTTGCAGACAGGCACATATAATACTTTAAAGAATAAATGCTGGGAAACTACTAGGTTTAAGAGCAGTAAGAGTTGTCATTTTTGCCTGGATACTCGTAAAGAAAAAAAAAAAGCAAACAGGATCTGACATTTTAAATGGGATCCCTGGGATAAAGATTTGTGGTTGCAGAGTGAAAAGGAAGTTCTGTAAGCAGGAAGCTAAGAGACAGGCTAGTGATCAATCCTCCCTGGGGTTGCTAACTAGAATAATTCACATCTGTTACAACTGCAGTGGAAACCTCTTTAAAATAATCAAGATCTCAAAATATAGTTGTAGATGACCATGTTCTCAGTTAACAACAAGCAGGAATTGAATTTGAAGGTGTAGTGAAGCTATTTAGTTACCTCTGCTCAGGGAAAACTGTACAAATAATTGCTACAATTAAGTTCACACGTGCCAGTCCAAAAGGGCTTGTATTTTCTTTTTGTTTTATAAATCACTTACGAACCGAAGACATATATCTCTTTTTTCTTTAGTGGGTAAATTAGACAATAGATTTGTTTTTCTTATTTTGATATGACAATAGACACCATGTCTTTGTAAAACTCATTTTTAATAACAGGGATAGGAAGATGGGCTAAGTGAAGAAGAAATTTAGTTTTCTATTATGAATTATTTGGAAAGCCTAAGAAAACCAGCTCTATGCTTACTGTAAAACAATCCTAAAAATGTTTTATAGTAATTAAATCTGGTTGTTTAGTTGAGAAAAGAATATGAAATTATGAGAAGTCTCTGATTTTGGAATCTAAAAAGGCTGGTGGATTTGGAAGCATAATCAAAATTAGTACATTTTATTAGCTGCCTTGCTTCTCTCATTGTTTTCCTCAAGATTCGGGAATTCCTAGAATCTGGGAATCAAGACAGACCAAAACAAAGAGAAGTGGCCTACCATACCACAGACACAAGTCTGTGTAGAAAATACAAAGTCTACAGTCTCTTGAGACCAGTAGGATGGATGCATCATCTGACTCCTAGGCTATAATCCTTCAACTGGGTCACTGATACCCACAGCAAAGGCAATGGAACACTGTGCTCACAGACAAAGCAGGCGGCCCCTATGCATCCTAGCCATAGAGAAGCCAGCTCCAAGCCAGAAGCCCAGATGCCATAGTTTATGGTTCCCCATTTGGTGGCTGGACATATAAAGATACTGTACCTTCTGTAATTAAAGTCAGCACTCAGGGCAGCAGAGTATTGTACACCAGAGGGACACCAGCTCATACTGGGGATGACATCAAAGGCAGAAATAGAAACACAAGGAGAAAAGAGGAAACAGGGATGGGATTATTAGGTTTAAAAGAAAGGGCATAGCTAGAGACAGATGGATTTATTAATTAATCATCAAAAAATTTAAAAATCTAACACGGAGAATTTAGAAAAAGGCTAGAATAAGAGCCACGAAAACTTAAAATTGTTTTATTGATGTCATCTAGATAGTATTTTAGAAGACTACATGAGGTCTTTACAGTAGAACCAGTTTAACTTGAAGTCCGAGAATTCCTTCTAGTGAACCCTGGCAAAGAAGCCACCTCACCTGTGGCTTCCTCTACAGACATTCTCAGAGAACTATTTCACCTTCACTATTGGGAACAATTTCTCTATATACCTCATACTCTCACATCACCCCTTCCACACTATCTCTAAACCTGGACTAAAAGAGACAGTGATAAACTGCACTGCAGTAGGCGCAGAGTCATCAGTCTTTTAATGTATTTCCAGTAAGGATCCATCTAAACTACACATTTCATAGCTTTTGCATGATAAGCATACTCAGTCAATACTTGCATCCATCTTGAAACCCTACTCACTAGGTTATTATACTAAAGATAAAGCATATAACAATGATTATATATTTGCTTGTATATTAATAATAATGAAATTTTTTTTAAAAAGGGAATTCTTTGGTATCTTTTAATGTTTGTATCCATTTTCCCCCAAGATAAAAAAATCCATTTGACTATCTACTTGCTTGATTGTCCCAGTACTGATATCTGTTCTCAAGCAGCAAAGACAGAAAATCTGGGGTTGAAAATGCAAAGCAAATATAACCAGATAAAAAATATAATAACACACTTAAAATATTGGGTATTCTGTGAAGGGAACTGCACAAAAGATCAGGACTTTTGACTAACAAAAGCTATCATTTTAAAAACACACTGCTATGCTGGCCTTACAATTATAAGCCAGGAGTGTCCAACCTTTTAGCTTCCCTGAGCTACATCAAGTAAACTTTTGGCTTCCTGGGGCCACAATGAGTAAAGAGGAATTGTCTTGAGCCACACATAAATTAGATAATATAGTGTATATACATAATAGGATCTTTTAAAATTTTTTGTTATAAAGTTTAGAAAAATGATAACTAGTGAGCAACTTGACCCTGTTTTGGTAAAACTAATCTATCAATGCCTGGTTCGATGGAAGTGGTCATAATTCTTAGTGAGTTCTCAAGATGCTCGTCAGAAATGTTTGTTTGAATTTTGCTCTCCATGTGCTTCACAACTGAAAACAGCTGCTTACAAATGTATGTGCTGCCAAAAAATAATGTCATGAATAAGGCGTGATTGTGAACTTCAAAAATGGAACCAGGCATGGGGGTCATGAAAAAATAAAAGCTAAAAAACACATTATGTTAAACAACTTTGTGGGGCAGCTTACTAGCTGCCCTAGGCTGAAATAACCCAGTGGGCTGTGAGTTGGACATACCTGTTATAAGTTATATATATATATATATTTTTTGAGGTGGGGGTAGTGGGGTGTGATAAAAACAGAGCTCCTGGACAACTATAAAACCACTCAGGTCCTTCTGAATCTTGCAGATGAAAAAGCCTATGTTGAATATATTTAATAATTTTGTTTTTTCATCAAGTGGAGGTTTTTGGCAGAGGAAAGGAGACAAGAAAAATAGTGAGAAGATATAAAAGCAACTGCTATGGCTCTCCTGAACATGAATCTTTAAGATAACATTTAAAAATAATTTAAACAGTATCAATTGTTTTAAATCAGGTTAAATTACTAGTATAAAACTAGCAAGGATAAGAGCAAAAAAGCAGAAATACGCAGCTGTGACACCTCTCTAGTTTGGTAAGTGGATCAAACTAACTTATAATTTACTTGTGTGAGAAGATATATTTTACAAATACACACAAGACAGAAGTTCATTCTTGGAAATTATTATCTTAATGTCGAATTCTTTTTTTTTGAGTTGGAGTCTCACTCTGTCGCCCAGACTGGAGTGTAGTGGCCGCTCCCAGTCACCGCAGCCTCGACCTGCTGGGCTCCGGTGATCCTTCTGCCTCAGCCTTCCAAGTAGCCGGAATTACAGGCATGCGCTATCACGCCCAGCTGATTTTTTGATTTATTGTAGAGATGAGGTCTCGCTGCCCAGCGGGTCTCGAACCCGCGGGCTCAGGCAATCCACTCACCTCAGCCTCCCAAAGGCATGGGATTACAGACTGAGCCACCGAGCCCAGCAATGTCAAATTCTATAACAGTTAATAAATACGCATATTTACCTAAATATCCAATTTCTTTTAAAAAATAGAATGTGGTAAGTCAATAACTGAATATACAGTGTCAAACCATTATTCTTAAAAATAGTCTCCTACAGATTGAAACATGTCTTTACTTTCAAAATATGATAATGACATGGAAGACTGAGATGAAATTTAAGATGACAAGAATGAAAACAATAGGGAAACAGGAAGAGAGATACACAGCTTTTCAAAGGATTCAGGAAGGAAGCTGCAGATGGTCTATAATGCCTGACCTTCCCTGTAGGAGTAAATGCCTTTCATAATGTTTGTTTTATTTTGAATTGGGGTCTTACTCTGTCACTCAGGCTGGAGTGTAGCAGCATGTTCATGGCGACTGTAGTCTTGACCTGTTGGGCTCAGGTGATCCTTCCGCCTCATCCTTCCAAGTAGCTGGAACTACAGGCATGTGCCACCACACCCAGATAATTTTTTGGTTTATTGTTTTGGTTTATTGTGGACACAAGGTCTTGCCAAGTTTCCCAGGCTGGTGTTGAACCCCTGAGTTCAGGCAGTCCTCTTGCCTCTGCATCCCAAAGTGCTGGTATTATGGGCACGAGTCACCATGCCCGGCTGCATTTCATAATTAAGAGCATTTTTGAGAATATCCTAATTTCCTCAATTCATTAATTAATAAAGGCAGTATTTAATGGTTCTTTGGCTTTATTTTGAGATTGAGAGAGTTCTAGATTAAAAAATAAAAACAAATGTCCTTCTCCCTATCTGTTAATAGCTGTTGGAATTTTTCAATTTTACAAAACTTAAAATTTTACATCATATTCTTCCTACAAAAATAAGTTTCATTAAGGGTAAACTTGTAACTGGAATTGTTTATGACAGTCGCATATATATGCTAATTTGAACTGCATTCAGCAACTTGTCATCTTCTACCTTGAAATCAAGTGCATATTTTTAATAAGTTCAAATTGAAGAGCTTTAATAAAAAGCCAAATAAACATAACTCCAAAGACTATAGATACTTCTACCGAAAAAGGCAGTTAACAACTTGTTCACCAGAAAACTAACTTAAAAGGAGTCATGATTATCTGAAATTAATGAGAAAATTTGAGTTTAAATTCAGTTTTTTTGCCTAAAATCTGGAATTAAAGAAAGCACTCACTTGAAAAAGACAAAGTAGAAAAGATAACTATTTGCCTGCTTACCAACAAACAAAAGTTCTGCTAAAATAGTTAAAAAATACTTCTTTACAAATGTCTCCTAATATGAGAAGTTAACATCAATACAAACCTTAATTTTTGAATTTTTTAATGTTTTCCTAGCAATGGGAAAAATGTCACTATCAACTACTGAAAACTAAAAGTTAAAAAAAAAAATCTACCATTTGAAAAATTTGAAGCTAATCAGCACTTTTTGAACAGAAATTACTTCTCAACAAATAAATAATTAATTTTTAGCTTTGAAAATGACCTGGCCAAAAGTAATTAAGGAAGTCAAAGACTGAGAAATCAACTTATGCCTCTAACTTGCTTTAAGAAATTACTATATTGCCGGGCTCGGGGGCTCAGCCTGTAATCAGCACTCTGGGAGGCTGAGGTGAGTGGATTACCTGAGCCTGCGGGTTTGAGACCAGCCCAGGCAACTTGGCGTGACTTGTCTCTACAATAAATCAAAAATTACCCGGGCATGGTGGTACACGACTGTAGTTCCAGCTACTTGGAAGATGAGGCGGAAGGATCGCCAGAGCCCAGGTCAGCGCTGGGGTGGCCGTGCGTATGCCAGTGCACTCCAGCCTGGGTGAAAGAGTGAGACTCCAACTAAAAAAAAAAAAAAAAAAAAAAAAAAAGAAATGACTATATCAACAATGGAGTGGAAACTTCCAGGTGGCCTAGTAATGAAGTCTTTCATCATATTATTAAAGAATGTGTTGAAAATATTTTAGGGCCTGTGTACAAGCACAGTCACATTACTGGTTTTCCTTTTGTGAAGAAATAAAAAAGTTCTCTTCGGGGCCCATTTGACAACAAAGACAATTCTTTGAATTCTTCTAGAGAAAGTTGGGTGAAACCCTTTTACCAAAGTCATCTGAACACCAGTAAGCGCAAGATAAAAACATTTTTTTAAAATGTTTTTTAAAAGATAAAAATAGAATAGGATAAAACTTCAAATTATAGAAACCATTTTCTATGGAATGGACTTCAGCAATTAATTAAAAAGTACCCATGTTTTCTTTGCCTGAATTAGATGTACATTGTTTAAAAGTAGATGGTCCAATCATGGATTAAGCAGAATGAGATGTTTGTTAGTATATGCTCAGAGGCGATATGGTTAGTCCATCAAGTTAGCAAACTCTGTACCTTCTCCTATGAATGGGAGGTCTCCTGACAACATCCCCAAGAACTCGAATTGAACTGAAAATGAATGGTGGAAGAGGTCAGTGTTGCAGGTGAAACAAAATGGGATACAAATGCATGAAACATACAGACGCCACACTGGGAAGAAAGACAATCCCCAAAGGAAATAGCATGAGAGGTAAGAAAATAAAAGAATGTAGAATAAGAAAAATATCAGAACCAAAAAGGCCTGACAATTTCTGTGCTCTTTCCTTACTCTATGGAGTAAATTGGATAACAAAAGTTATACAGTTTCTTAAATTATACAAGTAAAAGGTTCAGAAAAAAAATTGCCATTCAAAACTTTAATTCAGGTTACACTATATGAAATAATACTGTAAGAATTAATCAAACTCATTAAAGTGATAATTAAAACCTAACTCTCATTCCAGTATTTCTAGAGGTTTAGGACAGTGATGGTAGGTAACCCTTCATACCAAATCCAAACAGGAGATCCCATGACCTTATACAGGTTGAATATAAATAACTTAGGTAATAAGGTTCTAGTCTCAGTTTTGTCTTAAGATCACCATATAATCTTGGGCAAATCATGTATTCAGAGCTTCAATTTCCTCATCTGAGCTACATGATTGATACAGTCACATGTGGCTCTAAAATCTAAGTTATGACAAAAGGCTCCAAAGTAAAATAAAGACAAATTGATCACATATATCAAATAAACCTTGACTGGGCATGGTGGCTCATGTCTGTAATCCCAGAGCTTTGGGAGGCCCAGGAAGGAAGATGGCTTGAGGCCTGAAGTTCAAGACCAGCCTGGGCAATGTAGAGCAATCCTTAGCAATCCTTGTCTCTACAAAAACCAAAACAAAACAACACTCAGCCAGGTGTGGTGGTGTGTCCCTGTAATTCTAGTTTTTTGCAAGGCTGAGGCAGAAGGTTGGCTTGAGTTCAGGGGTTCAAGGCTTAAGTGAGTTATGATTCCACTACTGCACTCTAGCCTGGGGGACAGAGCGAGACTCTCTCAAAAATTTTTAAAAATGAAAAAAATTCTCATTTCTTGTTGCTGTTATCATCTAAGATAAGGTTGTCTTTTTTAAAAAGTTACCCTTGTTTCAGGAAGAGAATTCTGGCTGGAGGGATTATTCTCCATGTACTTATATTTTCTATTGTTGTGAATGTCAAAAAAAAAAAAAGTACTGGCTGGGTGCAATGGCTCATGCTTGTAATCCCAGCACTATGGGAGAGCAAGGCAAAAGGAATACTTCAGTCCAGGAGTTCGAGACTAGCCTAGGCAACATAGTGAGACCTCATCTCTACAAAATTAAAAAAAATTAGCTGGGCATGATGGTGTGTACCTGTAGTCCCACCTACTGGGTAGGCTGAGGCAGAATTATTTGGGCCCAGAATTTGAGGTTTGCTCTGGTGAGCTATGATAGTACCACTATACTCCAGCCTGGGCAACAGAGTGATACTTCGACTTTAAAAAAAAAAAAAAAAAAGAAAAAGTACAACATGAATAAAACTGGGAAGGAAAATGTTTAGAAATTGCTTTTTATATAATGTAGGGTCTCAAATATATATAAAAACTGCCTAGTAGATAATGAACACTGCTTATTTTTAAGGTTAGCATCTTAAATGTCACCACAGAATAATAGGAAGTGTAGAAAGAACAGTTGACTAAGAGACCAGAAACCTGGATTCTACTGACCTTGGAGAAATAATGTAAACAATTTGCACTAGTCTCCTCATCTGCAAACATGGGCATAATACCACTCATGGACAGGACTAAAAAATTACATGAGAAAATGTGTCATAAAAAGAGTCTGGCCAGGCGTGGTGGCTCAAGCCTATAATCCAAACACTTTGGGAGACAGAGGTGAGAGGATTGCTGAGCCCAGAGGTTTGAGAACAGCCTGGGCAACCCGGCAAGATCTTGTCTCTACAATTAATTAAAAAAAAAAATTAGTCAGGTGTGGCGGTGCATGCCTGTAGTTCCAGCCACTTGGGAGGCTGAGGCAGAAGGATCACCTGAGAAATAGCAGGTGCCACTGCACTCCAGCCTGGGTAACAAAGTAAGACTCCAATAAAAAAATAAGAGTCTGGAAAGACTAGGAAATTAGCAAAGTGTAAGAAGGTATTCATTACTGTGAGCTCCATGAAGGCAGGAACTTTGTCTTTTTTACCTCTGCATCTCCAGAACCTAAAACAGTGCCTGGCGTGTATTGAGTGCTCAATGTATGTTGGCTGAATACATGAGTATTCACTCATGATTTGTTTACATGTACTTACAGTCATAATATTATGAGAAGGTTGAAGCATTAAAAAAAAAAAAAGCAAATAATTGCTCCAGCTGAGCTGTTTACATCAATTGTTTTAAAACAGCTGCCAGCCTCCTCCCTTAGCTGTTTTCCTCAGTGAGAAAGCAGCTATGGAATAAGCACACTCTTATAAGTACAGGAGGCACTATGACACTTGTTCTTTAGAGCTAAAGTCACCTGCTTAAATTCATCTAGGCAGTCAGCGGTCAGAAGTCAAATCCAACTTATCTTCTTTTAGCCTGCTTCTAAACTGAAAGACTAACATTGGGTCAGTTATAAAAGTCCCAAGATCATATGACACACAGGAAAATATCAACAATTTAATGACATACAATGAGTCTTATGTTCTTTTTAGAGTTAAACAATGATAATTTAGACTTCTATCAAAACTTTCTGCATTAGAAACAGATGGCTTTAATTCTCAGAAAGCAGGGAAAAACCTGGAAATGTTAAGATGTAAGGCTTTGTGTTTATTTCTTAACTCAAAATTGACAGGAAACTACTTCCTTCAATATTTTCTAATTCATGAATGTCATTAACACATCTGGCAAGAATAAACATTACTATTTACTAAATACTCACTATATGACAGCCATATTTAATTTCATTATAACAAATAATAAAGGAATTTTACAGATGAAAAAAATTAAAGCTCAGAGGGGAAGTGACTCGCTGAAAGTAAATTAGAGTTGGAGTCTGAACACAGGTTTTTGATTCCAAAGCCTACACTATGGTGTCTCCTAAATTCTTTTACCAATAATAATACCAAATCAGAAACTTCTCCAAAGTAAGCAGACGCTGAGACACTAAACAAACAACCTCCCATCTCACCTGCGGTGGTTCATTTCTGCATCACTGGCTGCATTTTTCCCAGGCCCCCAGCTGTGCCTCCGGAAGGGGGACAGAGAGCGCATGGAGCTTCTCAGGACAGAGCAGTTTGCAGGCACTTCAGTGATGCTGTCCATCTCCTCCTCCTCCATGTCACCTGGGCCAGCAGGTTCACTCTCACTCTCTCGACCCTCAGCTCCCACCCCATGGCTGCAGCAACCATTCAGGCTTTGCCGATCTCCGGACCTGTTTGACTTTGAAATCTGAGGGAGGGAAACATCGCTGCCATGAGAAGAATGTCGATCCAGGGAAGCTGTGTCATCAGTGGAAGAACTGGATCCAGTGATATCACAGACCAGCTGCTCTTCTTCAGGCTGTAATGGAAAGAAAGCAAGTATGGCTGAAACTAGCTGAACCAAGCAAACCATCTCAGTTACTTCAGATGAAGCCAATGGCTTCACAGTGGGTCGCAGGCAGGTAAGATCATAGCTGACTTCAAACAAACATAGATTTTTATTTTTAAAGTACAATCACTGCTGGATTCAAACCTCCTTGGGCCTCCAGTAAAGAAATGGTTTACGTTTATCCTCTTTCTAGAGGTACTAGACTAGAAATACAAACTTTTTCTTTCCTTTAGAGGAAAGAAAATCTAACTTAGGTTAGTTCTTTCAGTCAATATCATCAACTGAGCTGAAAGAAGCCCATCTAGCTTTGGGGTTTCTGCTGTATAATACTCTAAATCTAAGTAGTACTAGGCTTAACTTTTTTCTCCCCACAAGCTTTAACTGAAAACAAAGAGTCTGCTTGGCTACAATAATAATGTGAAATTAATATTCCAAAAGCAAGTCTGTGATTGTTCTTAGTGGCCTTTGAAAAATGCAGAATAGCTTACGAACTCACTTAAAGTCTGCCACAAATACCTAAACGGAAGAAAGCTGTTTCTTTTTCTTATTTCAGTGAGAACTGGCTGAGTGTTATGAAGCCAAACTACACATCAAATAATCAGTTCTGGAAATCAGGTCTTTGATAAAGTCATGATACTCTTTGCCTGCAACCTCTAGAACCTAACAGGAATTGTGCAGCTTCAGTCCTAGTAGCCTGACATTCTCTACTTGTTGAAAGACATCAGAACACAGATGCTTCATGGCATCCAACAAAAGATAAAAGTGTCTAAGAGAGGTACGATCATACTCTCAGTTACAAATGTGAGCATGGTCTTAATATCTTTATTTTGCATTCTTACTGGATAGGAAAGCAGGGAACAAAAGGGCATTCTGTGATTTCTTTTTTTTGTCTTTTTCACAATATTTTCCTAATTAGCCAGTCTAATCAATGTTTTAATTAAGAGTGAAAAAATTAATGGTTCTTTGAAAATAAAAATGCATGTGAAATAATAAGCCCTTTCAGCTTTGGAACAGAAAACAAGCCCCATACCAGGAGAAAGATCTTTTTAAAAGTGTAATAAAATACTTCAAAAGCACACTACCTTCTAAAGCATTCTTTATACCTTTTGAGCTGGATCTTGCCAGCTAATGTAAGATTTTCTTCTACTCTGCAGAATCCAGTTTCCTTGCTTTTTACATAATGTGTGGAATGAGGTTGAGAGAGAAGATGCAAGGGGATCACGAGAGGTCAAAATCCCTAGCCCAAACTGTCCAGTGGACTTTACCAATACACAGGTATGTGCAACAGAATCAAGATTTGAATCCATGTTGACTTTAACTCAAATTGCTATGCTACAATTTCTCAACCATCTTTTAAAAACCGTATAAGAACAAGATCTCAAAGTCCTTTCACTGGGTCCCACTATAAAATAAAAGTGTGCTTCACCAAGTAATTTGGAAAAAAGGGGGTAGCTATTTTTTAAAAATAAAATTACTGACTATTCTTTTTAAGTTAATGAGGAACTGACATCAGCATCCCAAAGGGTTCCTATTTGTGGGGCCACTCTCCACAGAGAAGGACAATGCAAATAGTCACAAATACCAACCTTACAGGACACTTTAAGAATGTCTTAGCTTTTTCACTGTGCTGGGTTGAAGAGTGTCCTCTTCAAATATGTGTATTTCTCAGAATGTGACCTTATTTGGAAACAGGGTCTCTGCAGACATAATTAGTTAGGATGAGGTCATACTGAAGTGACCCTAGATCCAACATGACTGGTGTCCTTATAAGAGAAGAGACAGAGAGACACACGGGAGAATGTCATGTGAAGACAGAGGCAGAGATTGCAGCAATGCGTCTACAAACCAAGGAACACAAGAACTGCTGACAAGCACCAGAAACTAGAAGAGGCATGAAACAGTCTTTCTCAGAGACCCCAGAAGGAAAGCAACCTTGCTGCCATGTTGATTTTGGCCTCCAGAACTGTGAGATAAAACATTTTTGTTATTTGAAGCAACCCACTTTATGGTTATTTGTTATAGCAGGCCTAAAAACTAACACACTCATTCTTAGCTGACTAAATTTCTGATTCTTAAAACAATGCCAAGCGACAAACAGGATAGACATCAATAAAGCAAAATGTGTGACAAGTCTGTTCCAAAACACACAAGAAAAACTTCAGAAAACAAGATCTCAGTTGGGTACGGTGGCTCATGCCTGTAATCCCAGCACTTTGGAAGGCAGAGGCAAGAGGACTGCCTGAGCCTAGGGGTTTGAGACCAGTCTGGGAAACTTGGTCAGACTTCATGTCTACAATAAATTAAAAAAAAAAAAATTAGGTGGGCACGGTGGCGCATGCCTATAGTTCCAGCTACGTGGAAGGCTGAGGTGGAAGGATCACCTGAACCCAGCAGGTCAAGGCTGCGGTGGCCATAAGTATGCCACTGCATTCCAGCTTGGGTCACAGAGTGAGACTTCAACTCAAAAAAAAAAAAAAGAAAGAAAGAAAAAGAAAAGTAACAAGATCTCTGAGTCAAAGTTCCCACTTACCCATTTCTCATATATTATTCTTATAAGTTAGCTCTTCTCAGTTTGGAAATAACCCACAGACTGTTGAAAAGGTGATTCTTCACTCTGGCATCTAGTCTTGGAAGGACACTGCCTTGAAAAAAGACCTGCTATCTCACTGGCGCTTTACTAATCTGAAATTCATGAAACAAACCACTTACCCTTTTAAAGACATTAAAATAAAATGGAAAAATTTTTCTAAAAGTAATTTCTCGGGAGGAAATTTTTTATTTTATTCTATTTTATTTATTTATTTATTTTTTGAGTTGGAGTCTCACTCTGTCGTCCAGAGTGGAGTGCCGTGGCACCCTCCCGGCCACCGCAGCCTCGACCTGCTGGGCTCCGGCGATCCTTCCGTCTCAGCCTTCCAGGTAGCTGGAACTACAGGCGTGCACTACCAAGCCCGGTTAGTTTTTGATTTATTGTAGAGACGAGGTCTCGCCAAGCTGCCCAGGCAGGTCTTGAACCCGCAGGCTCAGGCAATCCACTCACCTCAGCCTCCCAAAGTGCTGGGATTACAGGCTGAGCCACCGAGTTAGGTCTAGGAGAAAATTTTTTAAAAGGGAAAATCTTTGATGACTCGTACACATACACATGTAAAAATACATATGTACATATACATACACATATGCTATACATAGTTTGTCTGTAATATATCCGCAACAGCCTTTCTTCCTGGTGTGTGCTATAACATTTCCTGCTTTTAACTCTGATCTCACTAAAAAATGCTGAGGGAGTCTTCACTATAACTACATGATTTCTTTAGTCTTACACTCCTGGTAAGAATAAGGTTTACACAGAATAATATTCTTTTTGTGTGTGTGTGAGTATGCAGGGCTTTATTTAAAAGACAGGAAAGCTCCTGGCAGGGCAGCGGGAGGGGACCCGAAGGGGTTTTTCCAGAATAATATTCTTTTGTGTGTGTGTGTGTGTGAGTTGGAGTCTCACTCTGTCGCCTAGACTGGAGTGCAGTGGCCGCTCTGGGCCACCGCAGCCTCGACCTGCTGGGCTCCAGCAATCCTTCCGCCTCAGTCTTCCAGTAGCTGGAACTACAGCGCGCACTACCACACCCGGCTAATTTTTTATTTATTGTAGAGATGAGGTCTCACCAAGT